>NW_027267346.1:0-35716 GCF_963676685.1 Mytilus edulis | reverse complement strand
ATTATATAATTTACGCACACAAATTACAATCTTTGACCTTATTTTTATATAAATATATTCGTTCGTTCGTTCGTTCGTTCGTTCGTTCGTTCGTTCGTTCGTTCGTTCGTTCGTTCGTTCGTTCGTTCGTTCGTTCGTTCGTTCGTTCGTTGTGTGTGTGTCGGTCTTGTCTGTGATCTAGCTGGATTCTTTTCTTCTTCTTCTTCTTCTGCTGTCACATTCTCTTAAATATATTATATATAGTTTGTGTTCTAATACAAAGTACTTATGCGTATATTTATGTTGTGTAGATTTTTTTTTTTTTTTAAGCTGAAATCAGTTGTATTCGGCAAAATCGTATATAAACAATAAATAATACTTTAACAATGAGCAAGTTTCCCAGTATGCGTGCAGTATACTGGAGAGAATACCGAGACTATAGAGAATACAGAGAATGTAGCTAGAGAATACAAAGACTATAGACATTAAAAAGTGTTCTCTCTGTCGTAAGAACCTTTTCAAGACACTGAGACGAGTGAGACGAGTGACAGTTGTGTACTGTTATAAGCATGTCTTTATACGAGAAACAGGCGACACGCTCTAAGAAAACGGCTGCATGTCTATACCAATCGGATACTGATCAAAATGGATGGATGATGTTTTTTTCTTCTTTTTTTCCTATTTTGCTATTTAATTTACAGAGACTTATTTTCCTGTCAATTATTAATTTCGTGTCCAGACTGTTGATTAACCAATTATTTATTATTTGAATAAAGAATAATTTCAATTCTTCATTACTCTTGAGTACTTTTTTTTCTGATTTAAATTTTCGTTGACACGATCACAACAAAACAGAATAGAAACAAATGTGTGCCAAATGTTAGCTTGGGGTGAACAATAATTGTTAGCTTCAGTCCAAAAAGGGATTGAAAGCTGTGAAAGTAACTTCCAGATCAGTCCAATCATAATACAGAGATTTCAACCAATCAACGTGAGTTTTATTACACCGAAAGGCCAATCAGTGTCGTGTTTGCAAACATTGCGGCTAGCACAAATACACTAACATTCGAAGTTTTAAAGTATTCTGTCGTGTAATCGTAGATTTTCACAGAGAACATATCGCAATGGCTCGTACAAAGCAGACCGCCCGTAAATCCACTGGAGGAAAAGCTCCAAGAAAACAACTTGCCACCAAGGCCGCCCGTAAGAGCGCACCTGCCACAGGTGGAGTTAAGAAGCCACATAGATACAGGCCAGGAACAGTCGCTCTTCGTGAGATCAGAAGATACCAGAAAAGTACTGAACTCCTCATCAGGAAACTCCCCTTCCAGAGATTAGTTCGTGGAAATTGCTCAAGACTTCAAGACTGATCTTCGTTTCCAGAGCTCTGCCGTTATGGCCCTCCAGGAAGCCAGTGAAGCTTACCTCGTTGGTCTTTTCGAGGACACCAACTTGTGTGCAATCCACGCCAAGAGAGTCACCATCATGCCCAAAGACATCCAGTTGGCTCGCAGAATCCGTGGAGAACGTGCTTAAACTGACCTTTACTCTATACAATAACGGCCCTTTTAAGGGCCACCAATATTTTTCAAAAAGAGTCTGAATATGTTGTACATCAAAATCAAATATAGCTGAAACCCCCTCTCCACCATCTTTCTTTATTCTTCTTTCTCCACATCTTTATTCTTCTTTCTTTTTATCTTTTTATTTTGCACTAAGATTAGACCAAGACAGTCAGGTTACTGTATTGAAAGAAGAAGAAACATAAAGAGAAACTTATTTCAAACATGCAAAGGAAAGAAATAAAAGGATAAATATATAGAGAGAGAGACAGAGAGACATACATATTTTCTTCCAAATCCTACAGAAAAAAAAAAACAAGAATGTTTATACATTTTCTGGTATACCGCCCTGAAAAAAAATAATATACATGTATACATAAATAGAAAAAGGTAAGAAAAAACATACTCCAAGAACAACACAATCCATCTACTAATTGCAGAATTATTAAAATGTATTTCTTTCTATTTCTGTGGTTATATTTTTCTCTAAAATGCATTTTTCTCAGGTCTTATTTTCTCACTGTTTTTTTTAGATGCTTTTTGTATGTAATTTTTACTTATATTGTGTATTATACTGTGACAACATGAGAAGATTCAATTATTTTATATTTCTGAAATATATTTTCGGTACGGGTCCAAGTAGTCCACCTTAAATTCTCATTGAAAACTTTGTCTTCATCAATTGTGTGTTACAGAAAGAACTTTTTTTTTAATACCTTTATCTTGCGATTAAAATGCAGCTATTTTGGGTGCTCTATGTGCCTTATAAATGATGTGAACATGTGTGCGGATGAATCTTTTTTCCCAATTGGTGGAGAAAAATAGGCAAGGCGCAATAATTTATTCATTCAGTGATGTACCAATTGTGGTATTTAAAAAGTGAGGCTGCACTGTGTACATTTCAAAAGCTTATGACTACATGTATAAAGTATTCATATATATGTAGCTGCTAAATTTAGAAAGATTCCTAATTAGTAGTTAAAAGATGAGCATTGATTGTATACATGTAATAATAACATGTTTGAAATGTCAATTTCCCGGGACATCTTTATTGAAACTGGTAAAGGTGATTTTTAGAAAAATTATTATGCACACCTGTTTTTATTTACAAATTTATCTGTCCATGCTTAACTATTAAAACTGGTATGCTGTAGTTTAGTTTTGCTTTTACTCTCTTAAGTCTGCAGAGTGGACTATCTCTGAAACTGTATCCTTAGAACAAGAAAAAACTGTATAAAAAGATTTTTTTTAAACTAATTGTTTTTAATTGCAATTGCACATTGTTAACTCCTGCTTATGTATGCAGTGTGATATGTTCTTGTATTTTAATTTAAGTAAAAGGAAATAAATCTCTTTCACATTGGAAAATATAAGAAGTATTAATTGATGATGGAGATCATTAGTTATTTGGTCCATCTTTTATAATCTTTGTATTTTTATTTGTATACAGTTTGAAATATTTTATTTTCATATATTTTCAGAGCTTCAATCAAAAAGTGGATTGAAAGTGTACAGAATTCCTACAGAGTTACCTCCCGGATTTAGACGAAAACAACCAATCAGGTCCAACCTATCAAAAATTCAGTGGTATTTCTTTTAGGGCCGCGTTCATGACATATATAGCATAATTTGGATAGTGTTGTCATTCGTTTTATCGAACTTCACAAAGCAAGCAACATGTCAGGAAGAGGTAAAGGAGGAAAAGGTCTAGGTAAAGGAGGCGCCAAACGTCACAGGAAGGTGTTGCGTGATAATATCCAAGGTATCACCAAACCAGCAATCCGTCGTTTAGCAAGAAGAGGTGGTGTCAAACGTATCTCTGGTCTTATCTACGAGGAAACACGTGGTGTCTTGAAAGTCTTTTTGGAAAATGTCATCCGTGATGCTGTCACATACACAGAGCACGCAAAGAGGAAGACTGTCACTGCCATGGATGTTGTCTACGCCCTGAAACGTCAAGGACGTACCCTTTACGGATTCGGAGGTTAAACAGCCAGCTGAAAAATACAAATACAACGGCCCTTTTCAGGGCCACCAACATATTTCAAAAAGAATCTGCATTTGTTGTACTTAAAAATGAAAATCATAGCTTTCTCTTGTCCAACTTGCCCAACTTTCTTTTCTTTCCTTTTTTCTTTTATTCGCTCATATTGTACTTTTTCATTTTTTATTTTACCCCCATTAAAAAAAGGCAAGCAAGTCTGTGGATACAATATGAATCCCGATTTGTAATGTAAATTACAATTTTATTCTTTATTTCATATTCTTTTATGTCATAAATATATTGCTTAATTTTTCTCCATTGTCAAACATTCAATCTAGTTTATATTGTTTGGTTTTGTTTTTTTTTTATCCCCGCCCCCCTTTCTGTCAACGTTGAATTTATCTGTTCGTGTTTATGTTTTATACAATGGTTCATCAATACATATTCAAGTATAATTTTATTCTAGACACACAAAAAAAAGAGAGGAAGAAACGTATAACCCGTTAAATTTTGTGTATATTTTTAATAACAACCTTTTTTGAAATCGGACTAATCAGATGAAGAATAAAGAAGAGAAAAATAAGAAAGCAAGAAAGAAAGACAAAAAGACAGAATCCAGATATAGATAAATTGTTCATTTTTGGGGTGGGACACAGCTTGATTTAGAAGTTTGTTATGTACAACAATAATAAGACTCTTTTTGAAAAATGTTGGTGGCCCTGAAAAGGGCCGTTTGTGAAGTGAAACTTCTCGTTGTTTACTTGCTGCTGGTGTACTTTGTGACGGCTTTGGTACCTTCACTGACAGCGTGCTTGGCCAATTCACCGGGTAAGAGCAGACGAACTGCAGTCTGGATCTCCCGAGATGTGATGGTAGATCTCTTGTTGTAGTGAGCGAGACGGGAAGCTTCTGCAGCGATTCTCTCAAAGATGTCGTTGACAAAACTGTTCATGATAGACATAGCCTTTGAGGATACTCCAGTGTCTGGGTGAACCTGTCTCAAGACTTTGTAGATGTAGATGGCATAGGATTCTCTCCTCTTCCTCCTCCTTTTCTTGTCACCGCCGGGTCGGGCAGTCTTTGCCTTTGTTACGGCCTTTTTGGCTCCTTTGGTTCCAACTTTTGGTGGCATTTTGACAGATGTATACTCTCTGAAATGTAATCAGTGAATGATGGCCGTTAATAAAAATTTCTATTTATACTCGGCAAAACGGATTGAAAGTTTTTACTTAACGCGAACTTCGGAGAGAGCACCTTCTAACATTCAACCTAACTACCTGGAAGAAGCGATGATTTGATTGGTTTAGAACTGAAACATCTTTCAATCCGTTTTGCGGGTATAAATAGTAAACTACCACCTCTTGGGATAATCATTGTTTATACTTGTTCAAGTCAAACAACGTATTAAATCAAAATGTCAGGACGAGGAAAAGGAGGAAAAGCAAAAGCAAAGGCAAAGTCTAGGTCATCCCGTGCCGGACTTCAGTTCCCAGTAGGTCGTATCCACAGACTTTTGAGGAAAGGAAACTACGCCGAGAGAGTTGGTGCCGGAGCACCAGTCTACCTTGCCGCTGTCTTGGAATACTTAGCAGCTGAGGTTTTGGAGTTGGCAGGAAATGCTGCCCGTGACAACAAGAAGAGCAGAATCATCCCCCGTCATCTCCAGTTGGCCATCAGAAACGACGAAGAATTGAACAAACTTCTCTCTGGTGTAACCATTGCCCAAGGAGGTGTTTTACCAAACATCCAGGCTGTACTTCTGCCAAAGAAGACACAGAAAGCTGCCAAGTAAAGTCAACACAACAGAAACTTCACTTACAACGGCCCTTTTCAGGGCCACCAACATTTTTCAAAAAGAATCTGATTTTGTTGTACAATTTAGTTGAATGCAGAAAGCAATCTCAAACATAGCTCACTCCCTCTATTTCTCTGTCTTTTTATTTTTCTGTTTTCTTTTTTCTTTGCAAACAATATACAGGTGTCTACTTTCTTATCATATATTACAATAGTTGGTGTGAAAAAAATGAAGAACATTACATGTTTCTTTTTTTTTTCTTTCTTTCTTTTCTTATACAAGTCCAAGAAAATATACAACCATATAACGTATATTCGACGGAAATGCGCAAGCACGAGAGGAAGAAAAACTCAGTTGTTAGTGGTCAATGTTGCATATTTGTATCGTTTGTTGTGTAAATTAGTTGCAGTCCTATATATTATATTATATAATTTACGCACACAAATTACAATCTTTGACCTTATTTTTATATAAATATATTCGTTCGTTCGTTCGTTCGTTCGTTCGTTCGTTCGTTCGTTCGTTCGTTCGTTCGTTCGTTCGTTCGTTCGTTCGTTCGTTCGTTCGTTGTGTGTGTGTCGGTCTTGTCTGTGATCTAGCTGGATTCTTTTCTTCTTCTTCTTCTTCTGCTGTCACATTCTCTTAAATATATAATATATAGTTTGTGTTCTAATACAAAGTACTTATGCGTATATTTATAGTTGTGTAGATTTTTTTTTTTTTTTAAGCTGAAATCAGTTGTATTCGGCAAAATCGTATATAAACAATAAATAATACTTTAACAATGAGCAAGTTTCCCAGTATGCGTGCAGTATACTGGAGAGAATACCGAGACTATAGAGAATACAGAGAATGTAGCTAGAGAATACAAAGACTATAGACATTAAAAAGTGTTCTCTCTGTCGTAAGAACCTTTTCAAGACACTGAGACGAGTGAGACGAGTGACAGTTGTGTACTGTTATAAGCATGTCTTTATACGAGAAACAGGCGACACGCTCTAAGAAAACGGCTGCATGTCTATACCAATCGGATACTGATCAAAATGGATGGATGATGTTTTTTTCTTCTTTTTTTTCCTATTTTGCTATTTAATTTACAGAGACTTATTTTCCTGTCAATTATTAATTTCGTGTCAGACTGTTGATTAACCAATTATTTATTATTTGAATAAAGAATAATTCAATTCTTCATTACTCTTGAGTACTTTTTTTTCTGATTTAAATTTTCGTTGACACGATCACAACAAAACAGAATAGAAACAAATGTGTGCCAAATGTTAGCTTGGGGTGAACAATAATTGTTAGCTTCAGTCCAAAAAGGGATTGAAAGCTGTGAAAGTAACTTCCAGATCAGTCCAATCATAATACAGAGATTTCAACCAATCAACGTGAGTTTTATTACACCGAAAGGCCAATCAGTGTCGTGTTTGCAAACATTGCGGCTAGCACAAATACACTAACATTCGAAGTTTTAAAGTATTCTGTCGTGTAATCGTAGATTTTCACAGAGAACATATCGCAATGGCTCGTACAAAGCAGACCGCCCGTAAATCCACTGGAGGAAAAGCTCCAAGAAAACAACTTGCCACCAAGGCCGCCCGTAAGAGCGCACCTGCCACAGGTGGAGTTAAGAAGCCACATAGATACAGGCCAGGAACAGTCGCTCTTCGTGAGATCAGAAGATACCAGAAAAGTACTGAACTCCTCATCAGGAAACTCCCCTTCCAGAGATTAGTTCGTGAAATTGCTCAAGACTTCAAGACTGATCTTCGTTTCCAGAGCTCTGCCGTTATGGCCCTCCAGGAAGCCAGTGAAGCTTACCTCGTTGGTCTTTTCGAGGACACCAACTTGTGTGCAATCCACGCCAAGAGAGTCACCATCATGCCCAAAGACATCCAGTTGGCTCGCAGAATCCGTGGAGAACGTGCTTAAACTGACCTTTACTCTATACAATAACGGCCCTTTTAAGGGCCACCAATATTTTTCAAAAAGAGTCTGAATATGTTGTACATCAAAATCAAATATAGCTGAAACCCCCTCTCCACCATCTTTCTTTATTCTTCTTTCTCCACATCTTTATTCTTCTTTCTTTTTATCTTTTTATTTTGCACTAAGATTAGACCAAGACAGTCAGGTTACTGTATTGAAAGAAGAAGAAACATAAAGAGAAACTTATTTCAAAACATGCAAAGGAAAGAAATAAAAGGATAAATATATAGAGAGAGAGACAGAGAGACATACATATTTTCTTCCAAATCCTACAGAAAAAAAAAAACAAGAATGTTATACATTTTCTGGTATACCGCCCTGAAAAAAAATAATATACATGTATACATAAATAGAAAAAGGTAAGAAAAAACATACTCCAAGAACAACACAATCCATCTACTAATTGCAGAATTATTAAAATGTATTTCTTTCTAATTTCTGTGGTTATATTTTTCTCTAAAATGCATTTTTCTCAGGTCTTATTTTCTCACTGTTTTTTTTAGATGCTTTTTGTATGTAATTTTTACTTATATTGTGTATTATACTGTGACAACATGAGAAGATTCAATTATTTTATATTTCTGAAATATATTTTCGGTACGGGTCCAAGTAGTCCACCTTAAATTCTCATTGAAAACTTTGTCTTCATCAATTGTGTGTTACAGAAAGAACTTTTTTTTTAATACCTTTATTTTGCGATTAAAATGCAGCTATTTTGGGTGCTCTATGTGCCTTATAAATGATGTGAACATGTGTGCGGATGAATCTTTTTTCCCAATTGGTGGAGAAAAATAGGCAAGGCGCAATAATTTATTCATTCAGTGATGTACCAATTGTGGTATTTAAAAAGTGAGGCTGCACTGTGTACATTTCAAAAGCTTATGACTACATGTATAAAGTATTCATATATATGTAGCTGCTAAATTTAGAAAGATTCCTAATTAGTAGTTAAAAGATGAGCATTGATTGTATACATGTAATAATAACATGTTTGAAATGTCAATTTCCCGGGACATCTTTATTGAAACTGGTAAAGGTGATTTTTAGAAAAATTATTATGCACACCTGTTTTTATTTACAAATTTATCTGTCCATGCTTAACTATTAAAACTGGTATGCTGTAGTTTAGTTTTGCTTTTACTCTCTTAAGTCTGCAGAGTGGACTATCTCTGAAACTGTATCCTTAGAACAAGAAAAAACTGTATAAAAAGATTTTTTTTAAACTAATTGTTTTTAATTGCAATTGCACATTGTTAACTCCTGCTTATGTATGCAGTGTGATATGTTCTTGTATTTTAATTTAAGTAAAAGGAAATAAATCTCTTTCACATTGGAAAATATAAGAAGTATTAATTGATGATGGAGATCATTAGTTATTTGGTCCATCTTTTATAATCTTTGTATTTTTATTTGTATACAGTTTGAAATATTTTATTTTCATATATTTTCAGAGCTTCAATCAAAAAGTGGATTGAAAGTGTACAGAATTCCTACAGAGTTACCTCCCGGATTTAGACGAAAACAACCAATCAGGTCCAACCTATCAAAAATTCAGTGGTATTTCTTTTAGGGCCGCGTTCATGACATATATAGCATAATTTGGATAGTGTTGTCATTCGTTTTATCGAACTTCACAAAGCAAGCAACATGTCAGGAAGAGGTAAAGGAGGAAAAGGTCTAGGTAAAGGAGGCGCCAAACGTCACAGGAAGGTGTTGCGTGATAATATCCAAGGTATCACCAAACCAGCAATCCGTCGTTTAGCAAGAAGAGGTGGTGTCAAACGTATCTCTGGTCTTATCTACGAGGAAACACGTGGTGTCTTGAAAGTCTTTTTGGAAAATGTCATCCGTGATGCTGTCACATACACAGAGCACGCAAAGAGGAAGACTGTCACTGCCATGGATGTTGTCTACGCCCTGAAACGTCAAGGACGTACCCTTTACGGATTCGGAGGTTAAACAGCCAGCTGAAAAATACAAATACAACGGCCCTTTTCAGGGCCACCAACATATTTCAAAAAGAATCTGCATTTGTTGTACTTAAAAATGAAAATCATAGCTTTCTCTTGTCCAACTTGCCCAACTTTCTTTTCTTTCCTTTTTTCTTTTATTCGCTCATATTGTACTTTTTCATTTTTTATTTTACCCCCATTAAAAAAAGGCAAGCAAGTCTGTGGATACAATATGAATCCCGATTTGTAATGTAAATTACAATTTTATTCTTTATTTCATATTCTTTTATGTCATAAATATATTGCTTAATTTTTCTCCATTGTCAAACATTCAATCTAGTTTATATTGTTTGGTTTTGTTTTTTTTTTATCCCCGCCCCCCTTTCTGTCAACGTTGAATTTATCTGTTCGTGTTTATGTTTTATACAATGGTTCATCAATACATATTCAAGTATAATTTTATTCTAGACACACAAAAAAAAGAGAGGAAGAAACGTATAACCCGTTAAATTTTGTGTATATTTTTAATAACAACCTTTTTTGAAATCGGACTAATCAGATGAAGAATAAAGAAGAGAAAAATAAGAAAGCAAGAAAGAAAGACAAAAAGACAGAATCCAGATATAGATAAATTGTTCATTTTTGGGGTGGGACACAGCTTGATTTAGAAGTTTGTTATGTACAACAATAATAAGACTCTTTTTGAAAAATGTTGGTGGCCCTGAAAAGGGCCGTTTGTGAAGTGAAACTTCTCGTTGTTTACTTGCTGCTGGTGTACTTTGTGACGGCTTTGGTACCTTCACTGACAGCGTGCTTGGCCAATTCACCGGGTAAGAGCAGACGAACTGCAGTCTGGATCTCCCGAGATGTGATGGTAGATCTCTTGTTGTAGTGAGCGAGACGGGAAGCTTCTGCAGCGATTCTCTCAAAGATGTCGTTGACAAAACTGTTCATGATAGACATAGCCTTTGAGGATACTCCAGTGTCTGGGTGAACCTGTCTCAAGACTTTGTAGATGTAGATGGCATAGGATTCTCTCCTCTTCCTCCTCCTTTTCTTGTCACCGCCGGGTCGGGCAGTCTTTGCCTTTGTTACGGCCTTTTTGGCTCCTTTGGTTCCAACTTTTGGTGGCATTTTGACAGATGTATACTCTCTGAAATGTAATCAGTGAATGATGGCCGTTAATAAAAATTTCTATTTATACTCGGCAAAACGGATTGAAAGTTTTTACTTAACGCGAACTTCGGAGAGAGCACCTTCTAACATTCAACCTAACTACCTGGAAGAAGCGATGATTTGATTGGTTTAGAACTGAAACATCTTTCAATCCGTTTTGCGGGTATAAATAGTAAACTACCACCTCTTGGGATAATCATTGTTTATACTTGTTCAAGTCAAACAACGTATTAAATCAAAATGTCAGGACGAGGAAAAGGAGGAAAAGCAAAAGCAAAGGCAAAGTCTAGGTCATCCCGTGCCGGACTTCAGTTCCCAGTAGGTCGTATCCACAGACTTTTGAGGAAAGGAAACTACGCCGAGAGAGTTGGTGCCGGAGCACCAGTCTACCTTGCCGCTGTCTTGGAATACTTAGCAGCTGAGGTTTTGGAGTTGGCAGGAAATGCTGCCCGTGACAACAAGAAGAGCAGAATCATCCCCCGTCATCTCCAGTTGGCCATCAGAAACGACGAAGAATTGAACAAACTTCTCTCTGGTGTAACCATTGCCCAAGGAGGTGTTTTACCAAACATCCAGGCTGTACTTCTGCCAAAGAAGACACAGAAAGCTGCCAAGTAAAGTCAACACAACAGAAACTTCACTTACAACGGCCCTTTTCAGGGCCACCAACATTTTTCAAAAAGAATCTGATTTTGTTGTACAATTTAGTTGAATGCAGAAAGCAATCTCAAACATAGCTCACTCCCTCTATTTCTCTGTCTTTTTATTTTTCTGTTTTCTTTTTTCTTTGCAAACAATATACAGGTGTCTACTTTCTTATCATATATTACAATAGTTGGTGTGAAAAAAATGAAGAACATTACATGTTTCTTTTTTTTTTCTTTCTTTCTTTTCTTATACAAGTCCAAGAAAATATACAACCATATAACGTATATTCGACGGAAATGCGCAAGCACGAGAGGAAGAAAAACTCAGTTGTTAGTGGTCAATGTTGCATATTTGTATCGTTTGTTGTGTAAATTAGTTGCAGTCCTATATATTATATTATATAATTTACGCACACAAATTACAATCTTTGACCTTATTTTTATATAAATATATTCGTTCGTTCGTTCGTTCGTTCGTTCGTTCGTTCGTTCGTTCGTTCGTTCGTTCGTTCGTTCGTTCGTTCGTTCGTTCGTTCGTTCGTTGTGTGTGTGTCGGTCTTGTCTGTGATCTAGCTGGATTCTTTTCTTCTTCTTCTTCTTCTGCTGTCACATTCTCTTAAATATATAATATATAGTTTGTGTTCTAATACAAAGTACTTATGCGTATATTTATAGTTGTGTAGATTTTTTTTTTTTTTTAAGCTGAAATCAGTTGTATTCGGCAAAATCGTATATAAACAATAAATAATACTTTAACAATGAGCAAGTTTCCCAGTATGCGTGCAGTATACTGGAGAGAATACCGAGACTATAGAGAATACAGAGAATGTAGCTAGAGAATACAAAGACTATAGACATTAAAAAGTGTTCTCTCTGTCGTAAGAACCTTTTCAAGACACTGAGACGAGTGAGACGAGTGACAGTTGTGTACTGTTATAAGCATGTCTTTATACGAGAAACAGGCGACACGCTCTAAGAAAACGGCTGCATGTCTATACCAATCGGATACTGATCAAAATGGATGGATGATGTTTTTTTCTTCTTTTTTTTCCTATTTTGCTATTTAATTTACAGAGACTTATTTTCCTGTCAATTATTAATTTCGTGTCAGACTGTTGATTAACCAATTATTTATTATTTGAATAAAGAATAATTCAATTCTTCATTACTCTTGAGTACTTTTTTTTCTGATTTAAATTTTCGTTGACACGATCACAACAAAACAGAATAGAAACAAATGTGTGCCAAATGTTAGCTTGGGGTGAACAATAATTGTTAGCTTCAGTCCAAAAAGGGATTGAAAGCTGTGAAAGTAACTTCCAGATCAGTCCAATCATAATACAGAGATTTCAACCAATCAACGTGAGTTTTATTACACCGAAAGGCCAATCAGTGTCGTGTTTGCAAACATTGCGGCTAGCACAAATACACTAACATTCGAAGTTTTAAAGTATTCTGTCGTGTAATCGTAGATTTTCACAGAGAACATATCGCAATGGCTCGTACAAAGCAGACCGCCCGTAAATCCACTGGAGGAAAAGCTCCAAGAAAACAACTTGCCACCAAGGCCGCCCGTAAGAGCGCACCTGCCACAGGTGGAGTTAAGAAGCCACATAGATACAGGCCAGGAACAGTCGCTCTTCGTGAGATCAGAAGATACCAGAAAAGTACTGAACTCCTCATCAGGAAACTCCCCTTCCAGAGATTAGTTCGTGAAATTGCTCAAGACTTCAAGACTGATCTTCGTTTCCAGAGCTCTGCCGTTATGGCCCTCCAGGAAGCCAGTGAAGCTTACCTCGTTGGTCTTTTCGAGGACACCAACTTGTGTGCAATCCACGCCAAGAGAGTCACCATCATGCCCAAAGACATCCAGTTGGCTCGCAGAATCCGTGGAGAACGTGCTTAAACTGACCTTTACTCTATACAATAACGGCCCTTTTAAGGGCCACCAATATTTTTCAAAAAGAGTCTGAATATGTTGTACATCAAAATCAAATATAGCTGAAACCCCCTCTCCACCATCTTTCTTTATTCTTCTTTCTCCACATCTTTATTCTTCTTTCTTTTTATCTTTTTATTTTGCACTAAGATTAGACCAAGACAGTCAGGTTACTGTATTGAAAGAAGAAGAAACATAAAGAGAAACTTATTTCAAAACATGCAAAGGAAAGAAATAAAAGGATAAATATATAGAGAGAGAGACAGAGAGACATACATATTTTCTTCCAAATCCTACAGAAAAAAAAAAACAAGAATGTTATACATTTTCTGGTATACCGCCCTGAAAAAAAATAATATACATGTATACATAAATAGAAAAAGGTAAGAAAAAACATACTCCAAGAACAACACAATCCATCTACTAATTGCAGAATTATTAAAATGTATTTCTTTCTAATTTCTGTGGTTATATTTTTCTCTAAAATGCATTTTTCTCAGGTCTTATTTTCTCACTGTTTTTTTTAGATGCTTTTTGTATGTAATTTTTACTTATATTGTGTATTATACTGTGACAACATGAGAAGATTCAATTATTTTATATTTCTGAAATATATTTTCGGTACGGGTCCAAGTAGTCCACCTTAAATTCTCATTGAAAACTTTGTCTTCATCAATTGTGTGTTACAGAAAGAACTTTTTTTTTAATACCTTTATTTTGCGATTAAAATGCAGCTATTTTGGGTGCTCTATGTGCCTTATAAATGATGTGAACATGTGTGCGGATGAATCTTTTTTCCCAATTGGTGGAGAAAAATAGGCAAGGCGCAATAATTTATTCATTCAGTGATGTACCAATTGTGGTATTTAAAAAGTGAGGCTGCACTGTGTACATTTCAAAAGCTTATGACTACATGTATAAAGTATTCATATATATGTAGCTGCTAAATTTAGAAAGATTCCTAATTAGTAGTTAAAAGATGAGCATTGATTGTATACATGTAATAATAACATGTTTGAAATGTCAATTTCCCGGGACATCTTTATTGAAACTGGTAAAGGTGATTTTTAGAAAAATTATTATGCACACCTGTTTTTATTTACAAATTTATCTGTCCATGCTTAACTATTAAAACTGGTATGCTGTAGTTTAGTTTTGCTTTTACTCTCTTAAGTCTGCAGAGTGGACTATCTCTGAAACTGTATCCTTAGAACAAGAAAAAACTGTATAAAAAGATTTTTTTTAAACTAATTGTTTTTAATTGCAATTGCACATTGTTAACTCCTGCTTATGTATGCAGTGTGATATGTTCTTGTATTTTAATTTAAGTAAAAGGAAATAAATCTCTTTCACATTGGAAAATATAAGAAGTATTAATTGATGATGGAGATCATTAGTTATTTGGTCCATCTTTTATAATCTTTGTATTTTTATTTGTATACAGTTTGAAATATTTTATTTTCATATATTTTCAGAGCTTCAATCAAAAAGTGGATTGAAAGTGTACAGAATTCCTACAGAGTTACCTCCCGGATTTAGACGAAAACAACCAATCAGGTCCAACCTATCAAAAATTCAGTGGTATTTCTTTTAGGGCCGCGTTCATGACATATATAGCATAATTTGGATAGTGTTGTCATTCGTTTTATCGAACTTCACAAAGCAAGCAACATGTCAGGAAGAGGTAAAGGAGGAAAAGGTCTAGGTAAAGGAGGCGCCAAACGTCACAGGAAGGTGTTGCGTGATAATATCCAAGGTATCACCAAACCAGCAATCCGTCGTTTAGCAAGAAGAGGTGGTGTCAAACGTATCTCTGGTCTTATCTACGAGGAAACACGTGGTGTCTTGAAAGTCTTTTTGGAAAATGTCATCCGTGATGCTGTCACATACACAGAGCACGCAAAGAGGAAGACTGTCACTGCCATGGATGTTGTCTACGCCCTGAAACGTCAAGGACGTACCCTTTACGGATTCGGAGGTTAAACAGCCAGCTGAAAAATACAAATACAACGGCCCTTTTCAGGGCCACCAACATATTTCAAAAAGAATCTGCATTTGTTGTACTTAAAAATGAAAATCATAGCTTTCTCTTGTCCAACTTGCCCAACTTTCTTTTCTTTCCTTTTTTCTTTTATTCGCTCATATTGTACTTTTTCATTTTTTATTTTACCCCCATTAAAAAAAGGCAAGCAAGTCTGTGGATACAATATGAATCCCGATTTGTAATGTAAATTACAATTTTATTCTTTATTTCATATTCTTTTATGTCATAAATATATTGCTTAATTTTTCTCCATTGTCAAACATTCAATCTAGTTTATATTGTTTGGTTTTGTTTTTTTTTTATCCCCGCCCCCCTTTCTGTCAACGTTGAATTTATCTGTTCGTGTTTATGTTTTATACAATGGTTCATCAATACATATTCAAGTATAATTTTATTCTAGACACACAAAAAAAAGAGAGGAAGAAACGTATAACCCGTTAAATTTTGTGTATATTTTTAATAACAACCTTTTTTGAAATCGGACTAATCAGATGAAGAATAAAGAAGAGAAAAATAAGAAAGCAAGAAAGAAAGACAAAAAGACAGAATCCAGATATAGATAAATTGTTCATTTTTGGGGTGGGACACAGCTTGATTTAGAAGTTTGTTATGTACAACAATAATAAGACTCTTTTTGAAAAATGTTGGTGGCCCTGAAAAGGGCCGTTTGTGAAGTGAAACTTCTCGTTGTTTACTTGCTGCTGGTGTACTTTGTGACGGCTTTGGTACCTTCACTGACAGCGTGCTTGGCCAATTCACCGGGTAAGAGCAGACGAACTGCAGTCTGGATCTCCCGAGATGTGATGGTAGATCTCTTGTTGTAGTGAGCGAGACGGGAAGCTTCTGCAGCGATTCTCTCAAAGATGTCGTTGACAAAACTGTTCATGATAGACATAGCCTTTGAGGATACTCCAGTGTCTGGGTGAACCTGTCTCAAGACTTTGTAGATGTAGATGGCATAGGATTCTCTCCTCTTCCTCCTCCTTTTCTTGTCACCGCCGGGTCGGGCAGTCTTTGCCTTTGTTACGGCCTTTTTGGCTCCTTTGGTTCCAACTTTTGGTGGCATTTTGACAGATGTATACTCTCTGAAATGTAATCAGTGAATGATGGCCGTTAATAAAAATTTCTATTTATACTCGGCAAAACGGATTGAAAGTTTTTACTTAACGCGAACTTCGGAGAGAGCACCTTCTAACATTCAACCTAACTACCTGGAAGAAGCGATGATTTGATTGGTTTAGAACTGAAACATCTTTCAATCCGTTTTGCGGGTATAAATAGTAAACTACCACCTCTTGGGATAATCATTGTTTATACTTGTTCAAGTCAAACAACGTATTAAATCAAAATGTCAGGACGAGGAAAAGGAGGAAAAGCAAAAGCAAAGGCAAAGTCTAGGTCATCCCGTGCCGGACTTCAGTTCCCAGTAGGTCGTATCCACAGACTTTTGAGGAAAGGAAACTACGCCGAGAGAGTTGGTGCCGGAGCACCAGTCTACCTTGCCGCTGTCTTGGAATACTTAGCAGCTGAGGTTTTGGAGTTGGCAGGAAATGCTGCCCGTGACAACAAGAAGAGCAGAATCATCCCCCGTCATCTCCAGTTGGCCATCAGAAACGACGAAGAATTGAACAAACTTCTCTCTGGTGTAACCATTGCCCAAGGAGGTGTTTTACCAAACATCCAGGCTGTACTTCTGCCAAAGAAGACACAGAAAGCTGCCAAGTAAAGTCAACACAACAGAAACTTCACTTACAACGGCCCTTTTCAGGGCCACCAACATTTTTCAAAAAGAATCTGATTTTGTTGTACAATTTAGTTGAATGCAGAAAGCAATCTCAAACATAGCTCACTCCCTCTATTTCTCTGTCTTTTTATTTTTCTGTTTTCTTTTTTCTTTGCAAACAATATACAGGTGTCTACTTTCTTATCATATATTACAATAGTTGGTGTGAAAAAAATGAAGAACATTACATGTTTCTTTTTTTTTTCTTTCTTTCTTTTCTTATACAAGTCCAAGAAAATATACAACCATATAACGTATATTCGACGGAAATGCGCAAGCACGAGAGGAAGAAAAACTCAGTTGTTAGTGGTCAATGTTGCATATTTGTATCGTTTGTTGTGTAAATTAGTTGCAGTCCTATATATTATATTATATAATTTACGCACACAAATTACAATCTTTGACCTTATTTTTATATAAATATATTCGTTCGTTCGTTCGTTCGTTCGTTCGTTCGTTCGTTCGTTCGTTCGTTCGTTCGTTCGTTCGTTCGTTCGTTCGTTCGTTCGTTCGTTGTGTGTGTGTCGGTCTTGTCTGTGATCTAGCTGGATTCTTTTCTTCTTCTTCTTCTTCTGCTGTCACATTCTCTTAAATATATAATATATAGTTTGTGTTCTAATACAAAGTACTTATGCGTATATTTATAGTTGTGTAGATTTTTTTTTTTTTTTAAGCTGAAATCAGTTGTATTCGGCAAAATCGTATATAAACAATAAATAATACTTTAACAATGAGCAAGTTTCCCAGTATGCGTGCAGTATACTGGAGAGAATACCGAGACTATAGAGAATACAGAGAATGTAGCTAGAGAATACAAAGACTATAGACATTAAAAAGTGTTCTCTCTGTCGTAAGAACCTTTTCAAGACACTGAGACGAGTGAGACGAGTGACAGTTGTGTACTGTTATAAGCATGTCTTTATACGAGAAACAGGCGACACGCTCTAAGAAAACGGCTGCATGTCTATACCAATCGGATACTGATCAAAATGGATGGATGATGTTTTTTTCTTCTTTTTTTTCCTATTTTGCTATTTAATTTACAGAGACTTATTTTCCTGTCAATTATTAATTTCGTGTCAGACTGTTGATTAACCAATTATTTATTATTTGAATAAAGAATAATTCAATTCTTCATTACTCTTGAGTACTTTTTTTTCTGATTTAAATTTTCGTTGACACGATCACAACAAAACAGAATAGAAACAAATGTGTGCCAAATGTTAGCTTGGGGTGAACAATAATTGTTAGCTTCAGTCCAAAAAGGGATTGAAAGCTGTGAAAGTAACTTCCAGATCAGTCCAATCATAATACAGAGATTTCAACCAATCAACGTGAGTTTTATTACACCGAAAGGCCAATCAGTGTCGTGTTTGCAAACATTGCGGCTAGCACAAATACACTAACATTCGAAGTTTTAAAGTATTCTGTCGTGTAATCGTAGATTTTCACAGAGAACATATCGCAATGGCTCGTACAAAGCAGACCGCCCGTAAATCCACTGGAGGAAAAGCTCCAAGAAAACAACTTGCCACCAAGGCCGCCCGTAAGAGCGCACCTGCCACAGGTGGAGTTAAGAAGCCACATAGATACAGGCCAGGAACAGTCGCTCTTCGTGAGATCAGAAGATACCAGAAAAGTACTGAACTCCTCATCAGGAAACTCCCCTTCCAGAGATTAGTTCGTGAAATTGCTCAAGACTTCAAGACTGATCTTCGTTTCCAGAGCTCTGCCGTTATGGCCCTCCAGGAAGCCAGTGAAGCTTACCTCGTTGGTCTTTTCGAGGACACCAACTTGTGTGCAATCCACGCCAAGAGAGTCACCATCATGCCCAAAGACATCCAGTTGGCTCGCAGAATCCGTGGAGAACGTGCTTAAACTGACCTTTACTCTATACAATAACGGCCCTTTTAAGGGCCACCAATATTTTTCAAAAAGAGTCTGAATATGTTGTACATCAAAATCAAATATAGCTGAAACCCCCTCTCCACCATCTTTCTTTATTCTTCTTTCTCCACATCTTTATTCTTCTTTCTTTTTATCTTTTTATTTTGCACTAAGATTAGACCAAGACAGTCAGGTTACTGTATTGAAAGAAGAAGAAACATAAAGAGAAACTTATTTCAAAACATGCAAAGGAAAGAAATAAAAGGATAAATATATAGAGAGAGAGACAGAGAGACATACATATTTTCTTCCAAATCCTACAGAAAAAAAAAAACAAGAATGTTATACATTTTCTGGTATACCGCCCTGAAAAAAAATAATATACATGTATACATAAATAGAAAAAGGTAAGAAAAAACATACTCCAAGAACAACACAATCCATCTACTAATTGCAGAATTATTAAAATGTATTTCTTTCTAATTTCTGTGGTTATATTTTTCTCTAAAATGCATTTTTCTCAGGTCTTATTTTCTCACTGTTTTTTTTAGATGCTTTTTGTATGTAATTTTTACTTATATTGTGTATTATACTGTGACAACATGAGAAGATTCAATTATTTTATATTTCTGAAATATATTTTCGGTACGGGTCCAAGTAGTCCACCTTAAATTCTCATTGAAAACTTTGTCTTCATCAATTGTGTGTTACAGAAAGAACTTTTTTTTTAATACCTTTATTTTGCGATTAAAATGCAGCTATTTTGGGTGCTCTATGTGCCTTATAAATGATGTGAACATGTGTGCGGATGAATCTTTTTTCCCAATTGGTGGAGAAAAATAGGCAAGGCGCAATAATTTATTCATTCAGTGATGTACCAATTGTGGTATTTAAAAAGTGAGGCTGCACTGTGTACATTTCAAAAGCTTATGACTACATGTATAAAGTATTCATATATATGTAGCTGCTAAATTTAGAAAGATTCCTAATTAGTAGTTAAAAGATGAGCATTGATTGTATACATGTAATAATAACATGTTTGAAATGTCAATTTCCCGGGACATCTTTATTGAAACTGGTAAAGGTGATTTTTAGAAAAATTATTATGCACACCTGTTTTTATTTACAAATTTATCTGTCCATGCTTAACTATTAAAACTGGTATGCTGTAGTTTAGTTTTGCTTTTACTCTCTTAAGTCTGCAGAGTGGACTATCTCTGAAACTGTATCCTTAGAACAAGAAAAAACTGTATAAAAAGATTTTTTTTAAACTAATTGTTTTTAATTGCAATTGCACATTGTTAACTCCTGCTTATGTATGCAGTGTGATATGTTCTTGTATTTTAATTTAAGTAAAAGGAAATAAATCTCTTTCACATTGGAAAATATAAGAAGTATTAATTGATGATGGAGATCATTAGTTATTTGGTCCATCTTTTATAATCTTTGTATTTTTATTTGTATACAGTTTGAAATATTTTATTTTCATATATTTTCAGAGCTTCAATCAAAAAGTGGATTGAAAGTGTACAGAATTCCTACAGAGTTACCTCCCGGATTTAGACGAAAACAACCAATCAGGTCCAACCTATCAAAAATTCAGTGGTATTTCTTTTAGGGCCGCGTTCATGACATATATAGCATAATTTGGATAGTGTTGTCATTCGTTTTATCGAACTTCACAAAGCAAGCAACATGTCAGGAAGAGGTAAAGGAGGAAAAGGTCTAGGTAAAGGAGGCGCCAAACGTCACAGGAAGGTGTTGCGTGATAATATCCAAGGTATCACCAAACCAGCAATCCGTCGTTTAGCAAGAAGAGGTGGTGTCAAACGTATCTCTGGTCTTATCTACGAGGAAACACGTGGTGTCTTGAAAGTCTTTTTGGAAAATGTCATCCGTGATGCTGTCACATACACAGAGCACGCAAAGAGGAAGACTGTCACTGCCATGGATGTTGTCTACGCCCTGAAACGTCAAGGACGTACCCTTTACGGATTCGGAGGTTAAACAGCCAGCTGAAAAATACAAATACAACGGCCCTTTTCAGGGCCACCAACATATTTCAAAAAGAATCTGCATTTGTTGTACTTAAAAATGAAAATCATAGCTTTCTCTTGTCCAACTTGCCCAACTTTCTTTTCTTTCCTTTTTTCTTTTATTCGCTCATATTGTACTTTTTCATTTTTTATTTTACCCCCATTAAAAAAAGGCAAGCAAGTCTGTGGATACAATATGAATCCCGATTTATAATGTAAATTACAATTTTATTCTTTATTTCATATTCTTTTATGTCATAAATATATTGCTTAATTTTTCTCCATTGTCAAACATTCAATCTAGTTTATATTGTTTGGTTTTGTTTTTTTTTTATCCCCGCCCCCCTTTCTGTCAACGTTGAATTTATCTGTTCGTGTTTATGTTTTATACAATGGTTCATCAATACATATTCAAGTATAATTTTATTCTAGACACACAAAAAAAAGAGAGGAAGAAACGTATAACCCGTTAAATTTTGTGTATATTTTTAATAACAACCTTTTTTGAAATCGGACTAATCAGATGAAGAATAAAGAAGAGAAAAATAAGAAAGCAAGAAAGAAAGACAAAAAGACAGAATCCAGATATAGATAAATTGTTCATTTTTGGGGTGGGACACAGCTTGATTTAGAAGTTTGTTATGTACAACAATAATAAGACTCTTTTTGAAAAATGTTGGTGGCCCTGAAAAGGGCCGTTTGTGAAGTGAAACTTCTCGTTGTTTACTTGCTGCTGGTGTACTTTGTGACGGCTTTGGTACCTTCACTGACAGCGTGCTTGGCCAATTCACCGGGTAAGAGCAGACGAACTGCAGTCTGGATCTCCCGAGATGTGATGGTAGATCTCTTGTTGTAGTGAGCGAGACGGGAAGCTTCTGCAGCGATTCTCTCAAAGATGTCGTTGACAAAACTGTTCATGATAGACATAGCCTTTGAGGATACTCCAGTGTCTGGGTGAACCTGTCTCAAGACTTTGTAGATGTAGATGGCATAGGATTCTCTCCTCTTCCTCCTCCTTTTCTTGTCACCGCCGGGTCGGGCAGTCTTTGCCTTTGTTACGGCCTTTTTGGCTCCTTTGGTTCCAA
The DNA here is from genome assembly GCF_963676685.1 of Mytilus edulis. NCBI lineage: Eukaryota > Metazoa > Mollusca > Bivalvia > Mytilida > Mytilidae > Mytilus > Mytilus edulis. The sequence goes on along the minus strand of NW_027267346.1, from coordinate 13,858 downwards.
CTTTTGGTGGCATTTTGACAGATGTATACTCTCTGAAATGTAATCAGTGAATGATGGCCGTTAATAAAAATTTCTATTTATACTCGGCAAAACGGATTGAAAGTTTTTACTTAACGCGAACTTCGGAGAGAGCACCTTCTAACATTCAACCTAACTACCTGGAAGAAGCGATGATTTGATTGGTTTAGAACTGAAACATCTTTCAATCCGTTTTGCGGGTATAAATAGTAAACTACCACCTCTTGGGATAATCATTGTTTATACTTGTTCAAGTCAAACAACGTATTAAATCAAAATGTCAGGACGAGGAAAAGGAGGAAAAGCAAAAGCAAAGGCAAAGTCTAGGTCATCCCGTGCCGGACTTCAGTTCCCAGTAGGTCGTATCCACAGACTTTTGAGGAAAGGAAACTACGCCGAGAGAGTTGGTGCCGGAGCACCAGTCTACCTTGCCGCTGTCTTGGAATACTTAGCAGCTGAGGTTTTGGAGTTGGCAGGAAATGCTGCCCGTGACAACAAGAAGAGCAGAATCATCCCCCGTCATCTCCAGTTGGCCATCAGAAACGACGAAGAATTGAACAAACTTCTCTCTGGTGTAACCATTGCCCAAGGAGGTGTTTTACCAAACATCCAGGCTGTACTTCTGCCAAAGAAGACACAGAAAGCTGCCAAGTAAAGTCAACACAACAGAAACTTCACTTACAACGGCCCTTTTCAGGGCCACCAACATTTTTCAAAAAGAATCTGATTTTGTTGTACAATTTAGTTGAATGCAGAAAGCAATCTCAAACATAGCTCACTCCCTCTATTTCTCTGTCTTTTTATTTTTCTGTTTTCTTTTTTCTTTGCAAACAATATACAGGTGTCTACTTTCTTATCATATATTACAATAGTTGGTGTGAAAAAAATGAAGAACATTACATGTTTCTTTTTTTTTTCTTTCTTTCTTTTCTTATACAAGTCCAAGAAAATATACAACCATATAACGTATATTCGACGGAAATGCGCAAGCACGAGAGGAAGAAAAACTCAGTTGTTAGTGGTCAATGTTGCATATTTGTATCGTTTGTTGTGTAAATTAGTTGCAGTCCTATATATTATATTATATAATTTACGCACACAAATTACAATCTTTGACCTTATTTTTATATAAATATATTCGTTCGTTCGTTCGTTCGTTCGTTCGTTCGTTCGTTCGTTCGTTCGTTCGTTCGTTCGTTCGTTCGTTCGTTCGTTCGTTGTGTGTGTGTCGGTCTTGTCTGTGATCTAGCTGGATTCTTTTCTTCTTCTTCTTCTTCTGCTGTCACATTCTCTTAAATATATAATATATAGTTTGTGTTCTAATACAAAGTACTTATGCGTATATTTATAGTTGTGTAGATTTTTTTTTTTTTTTAAGCTGAAATCAGTTGTATTCGGCAAAATCGTATATAAACAATAAATAATACTTTAACAATGAGCAAGTTTCCCAGTATGCGTGCAGTATACTGGAGAGAATACCGAGACTATAGAGAATACAGAGAATGTAGCTAGAGAATACAAAGACTATAGACATTAAAAAGTGTTCTCTCTGTCGTAAGAACCTTTTCAAGACACTGAGACGAGTGAGACGAGTGACAGTTGTGTACTGTTATAAGCATGTCTTTATACGAGAAACAGGCGACACGCTCTAAGAAAACGGCTGCATGTCTATACCAATCGGATACTGATCAAAATGGATGGATGATGTTTTTTTCTTCTTTTTTTTCCTATTTTGCTATTTAATTTACAGAGACTTATTTTCCTGTCAATTATTAATTTCGTGTCAGACTGTTGATTAACCAATTATTTATTATTTGAATAAAGAATAATTCAATTCTTCATTACTCTTGAGTACTTTTTTTTCTGATTTAAATTTTCGTTGACACGATCACAACAAAACAGAATAGAAACAAATGTGTGCCAAATGTTAGCTTGGGGTGAACAATAATTGTTAGCTTCAGTCCAAAAAGGGATTGAAAGCTGTGAAAGTAACTTCCAGATCAGTCCAATCATAATACAGAGATTTCAACCAATCAACGTGAGTTTTATTACACCGAAAGGCCAATCAGTGTCGTGTTTGCAAACATTGCGGCTAGCACAAATACACTAACATTCGAAGTTTTAAAGTATTCTGTCGTGTAATCGTAGATTTTCACAGAGAACATATCGCAATGGCTCGTACAAAGCAGACCGCCCGTAAATCCACTGGAGGAAAAGCTCCAAGAAAACAACTTGCCACCAAGGCCGCCCGTAAGAGCGCACCTGCCACAGGTGGAGTTAAGAAGCCACATAGATACAGGCCAGGAACAGTCGCTCTTCGTGAGATCAGAAGATACCAGAAAAGTACTGAACTCCTCATCAGGAAACTCCCCTTCCAGAGATTAGTTCGTGAAATTGCTCAAGACTTCAAGACTGATCTTCGTTTCCAGAGCTCTGCCGTTATGGCCCTCCAGGAAGCCAGTGAAGCTTACCTCGTTGGTCTTTTCGAGGACACCAACTTGTGTGCAATCCACGCCAAGAGAGTCACCATCATGCCCAAAGACATCCAGTTGGCTCGCAGAATCCGTGGAGAACGTGCTTAAACTGACCTTTACTCTATACAATAACGGCCCTTTTAAGGGCCACCAATATTTTTCAAAAAGAGTCTGAATATGTTGTACATCAAAATCAAATATAGCTGAAACCCCCTCTCCACCATCTTTCTTTATTCTTCTTTCTCCACATCTTTATTCTTCTTTCTTTTTATCTTTTTATTTTGCACTAAGATTAGACCAAGACAGTCAGGTTACTGTATTGAAAGAAGAAGAAACATAAAGAGAAACTTATTTCAAAACATGCAAAGGAAAGAAATAAAAGGATAAATATATAGAGAGAGAGACAGAGAGACATACATATTTTCTTCCAAATCCTACAGAAAAAAAAAAACAAGAATGTTATACATTTTCTGGTATACCGCCCTGAAAAAAAATAATATACATGTATACATAAATAGAAAAAGGTAAGAAAAAACATACTCCAAGAACAACACAATCCATCTACTAATTGCAGAATTATTAAAATGTATTTCTTTCTAATTTCTGTGGTTATATTTTTCTCTAAAATGCATTTTTCTCAGGTCTTATTTTCTCACTGTTTTTTTTAGATGCTTTTTGTATGTAATTTTTACTTATATTGTGTATTATACTGTGACAACATGAGAAGATTCAATTATTTTATATTTCTGAAATATATTTTCGGTACGGGTCCAAGTAGTCCACCTTAAATTCTCATTGAAAACTTTGTCTTCATCAATTGTGTGTTACAGAAAGAACTTTTTTTTTAATACCTTTATTTTGCGATTAAAATGCAGCTATTTTGGGTGCTCTATGTGCCTTATAAATGATGTGAACATGTGTGCGGATGAATCTTTTTTCCCAATTGGTGGAGAAAAATAGGCAAGGCGCAATAATTTATTCATTCAGTGATGTACCAATTGTGGTATTTAAAAAGTGAGGCTGCACTGTGTACATTTCAAAAGCTTATGACTACATGTATAAAGTATTCATATATATGTAGCTGCTAAATTTAGAAAGATTCCTAATTAGTAGTTAAAAGATGAGCATTGATTGTATACATGTAATAATAACATGTTTGAAATGTCAATTTCCCGGGACATCTTTATTGAAACTGGTAAAGGTGATTTTTAGAAAAATTATTATGCACACCTGTTTTTATTTACAAATTTATCTGTCCATGCTTAACTATTAAAACTGGTATGCTGTAGTTTAGTTTTGCTTTTACTCTCTTAAGTCTGCAGAGTGGACTATCTCTGAAACTGTATCCTTAGAACAAGAAAAAACTGTATAAAAAGATTTTTTTTAAACTAATTGTTTTTAATTGCAATTGCACATTGTTAACTCCTGCTTATGTATGCAGTGTGATATGTTCTTGTATTTTAATTTAAGTAAAAGGAAATAAATCTCTTTCACATTGGAAAATATAAGAAGTATTAATTGATGATGGAGATCATTAGTTATTTGGTCCATCTTTTATAATCTTTGTATTTTTATTTGTATACAGTTTGAAATATTTTATTTTCATATATTTTCAGAGCTTCAATCAAAAAGTGGATTGAAAGTGTACAGAATTCCTACAGAGTTACCTCCCGGATTTAGACGAAAACAACCAATCAGGTCCAACCTATCAAAAATTCAGTGGTATTTCTTTTAGGGCCGCGTTCATGACATATATAGCATAATTTGGATAGTGTTGTCATTCGTTTTATCGAACTTCACAAAGCAAGCAACATGTCAGGAAGAGGTAAAGGAGGAAAAGGTCTAGGTAAAGGAGGCGCCAAACGTCACAGGAAGGTGTTGCGTGATAATATCCAAGGTATCACCAAACCAGCAATCCGTCGTTTAGCAAGAAGAGGTGGTGTCAAACGTATCTCTGGTCTTATCTACGAGGAAACACGTGGTGTCTTGAAAGTCTTTTTGGAAAATGTCATCCGTGATGCTGTCACATACACAGAGCACGCAAAGAGGAAGACTGTCACTGCCATGGATGTTGTCTACGCCCTGAAACGTCAAGGACGTACCCTTTACGGATTCGGAGGTTAAACAGCCAGCTGAAAAATACAAATACAACGGCCCTTTTCAGGGCCACCAACATATTTCAAAAAGAATCTGCATTTGTTGTACTTAAAAATGAAAATCATAGCTTTCTCTTGTCCAACTTGCCCAACTTTCTTTTCTTTCCTTTTTTCTTTTATTCGCTCATATTGTACTTTTTCATTTTTTATTTTACCCCCATTAAAAAAAGGCAAGCAAGTCTGTGGATACAATATGAATCCCGATTTGTAATGTAAATTACAATTTTATTCTTTATTTCATATTCTTTTATGTCATAAATATATTGCTTAATTTTTCTCCATTGTCAAACATTCAATCTAGTTTATATTGTTTGGTTTTGTTTTTTTTTTATCCCCGCCCCCCTTTCTGTCAACGTTGAATTTATCTGTTCGTGTTTATGTTTTATACAATGGTTCATCAATACATATTCAAGTATAATTTTATTCTAGACACACAAAAAAAAGAGAGGAAGAAACGTATAACCCGTTAAATTTTGTGTATATTTTTAATAACAACCTTTTTTGAAATCGGACTAATCAGATGAAGAATAAAGAAGAGAAAAATAAGAAAGCAAGAAAGAAAGACAAAAAGACAGAATCCAGATATAGATAAATTGTTCATTTTTGGGGTGGGACACAGCTTGATTTAGAAGTTTGTTATGTACAACAATAATAAGACTCTTTTTGAAAAATGTTGGTGGCCCTGAAAAGGGCCGTTTGTGAAGTGAAACTTCTCGTTGTTTACTTGCTGCTGGTGTACTTTGTGACGGCTTTGGTACCTTCACTGACAGCGTGCTTGGCCAATTCACCGGGTAAGAGCAGACGAACTGCAGTCTGGATCTCCCGAGATGTGATGGTAGATCTCTTGTTGTAGTGAGCGAGACGGGAAGCTTCTGCAGCGATTCTCTCAAAGATGTCGTTGACAAAACTGTTCATGATAGACATAGCCTTTGAGGATACTCCAGTGTCTGGGTGAACCTGTCTCAAGACTTTGTAGATGTAGATGGCATAGGATTCTCTCCTCTTCCTCCTCCTTTTCTTGTCACCGCCGGGTCGGGCAGTCTTTGCCTTTGTTACGGCCTTTTTGGCTCCTTTGGTTCCAACTTTTGGTGGCATTTTGACAGATGTATACTCTCTGAAATGTAATCAGTGAATGATGGCCGTTAATAAAAATTTCTATTTATACTCGGCAAAACGGATTGAAAGTTTTTACTTAACGCGAACTTCGGAGAGAGCACCTTCTAACATTCAACCTAACTACCTGGAAGAAGCGATGATTTGATTGGTTTAGAACTGAAACATCTTTCAATCCGTTTTGCGGGTATAAATAGTAAACTACCACCTCTTGGGATAATCATTGTTTATACTTGTTCAAGTCAAACAACGTATTAAATCAAAATGTCAGGACGAGGAAAAGGAGGAAAAGCAAAAGCAAAGGCAAAGTCTAGGTCATCCCGTGCCGGACTTCAGTTCCCAGTAGGTCGTATCCACAGACTTTTGAGGAAAGGAAACTACGCCGAGAGAGTTGGTGCCGGAGCACCAGTCTACCTTGCCGCTGTCTTGGAATACTTAGCAGCTGAGGTTTTGGAGTTGGCAGGAAATGCTGCCCGTGACAACAAGAAGAGCAGAATCATCCCCCGTCATCTCCAGTTGGCCATCAGAAACGACGAAGAATTGAACAAACTTCTCTCTGGTGTAACCATTGCCCAAGGAGGTGTTTTACCAAACATCCAGGCTGTACTTCTGCCAAAGAAGACACAGAAAGCTGCCAAGTAAAGTCAACACAACAGAAACTTCACTTACAACGGCCCTTTTCAGGGCCACCAACATTTTTCAAAAAGAATCTGATTTTGTTGTACAATTTAGTTGAATGCAGAAAGCAATCTCAAACATAGCTCACTCCCTCTATTTCTCTGTCTTTTTATTTTTCTGTTTTCTTTTTTCTTTGCAAACAATATACAGGTGTCTACTTTCTTATCATATATTACAATAGTTGGTGTGAAAAAAATGAAGAACATTACATGTTTCTTTTTTTTTTCTTTCTTTCTTTTCTTATACAAGTCCAAGAAAATATACAACCATATAACGTATATTCGACGGAAATGCGCAAGCACGAGAGGAAGAAAAACTCAGTTGTTAGTGGTCAATGTTGCATATTTGTATCGTTTGTTGTGTAAATTAGTTGCAGTCCTATATATTATATTATATAATTTACGCACACAAATTACAATCTTTGACCTTATTTTTATATAAATATATTCGTTCGTTCGTTCGTTCGTTCGTTCGTTCGTTCGTTCGTTCGTTCGTTCGTTCGTTCGTTCGTTCGTTCGTTCGTTCGTTCGTTCGTTGTGTGTGTGTCGGTCTTGTCTGTGATCTAGCTGGATTCTTTTCTTCTTCTTCTTCTTCTGCTGTCACATTCTCTTAAATATATAATATATAGTTTGTGTTCTAATACAAAGTACTTATGCGTATATTTATAGTTGTGTAGATTTTTTTTTTTTTTTAAGCTGAAATCAGTTGTATTCGGCAAAATCGTATATAAACAATAAATAATACTTTAACAATGAGCAAGTTTCCCAGTATGCGTGCAGTATACTGGAGAGAATACCGAGACTATAGAGAATACAGAGAATGTAGCTAGAGAATACAAAGACTATAGACATTAAAAAGTGTTCTCTCTGTCGTAAGAACCTTTTCAAGACACTGAGACGAGTGAGACGAGTGACAGTTGTGTACTGTTATAAGCATGTCTTTATACGAGAAACAGGCGACACGCTCTAAGAAAACGGCTGCATGTCTATACCAATCGGATACTGATCAAAATGGATGGATGATGTTTTTTTCTTCTTTTTTTTCCTATTTTGCTATTTAATTTACAGAGACTTATTTTCCTGTCAATTATTAATTTCGTGTCAGACTGTTGATTAACCAATTATTTATTATTTGAATAAAGAATAATTCAATTCTTCATTACTCTTGAGTACTTTTTTTTCTGATTTAAATTTTCGTTGACACGATCACAACAAAACAGAATAGAAACAAATGTGTGCCAAATGTTAGCTTGGGGTGAACAATAATTGTTAGCTTCAGTCCAAAAAGGGATTGAAAGCTGTGAAAGTAACTTCCAGATCAGTCCAATCATAATACAGAGATTTCAACCAATCAACGTGAGTTTTATTACACCGAAAGGCCAATCAGTGTCGTGTTTGCAAACATTGCGGCTAGCACAAATACACTAACATTCGAAGTTTTAAAGTATTCTGTCGTGTAATCGTAGATTTTCACAGAGAACATATCGCAATGGCTCGTACAAAGCAGACCGCCCGTAAATCCACTGGAGGAAAAGCTCCAAGAAAACAACTTGCCACCAAGGCCGCCCGTAAGAGCGCACCTGCCACAGGTGGAGTTAAGAAGCCACATAGATACAGGCCAGGAACAGTCGCTCTTCGTGAGATCAGAAGATACCAGAAAAGTACTGAACTCCTCATCAGGAAACTCCCCTTCCAGAGATTAGTTCGTGAAATTGCTCAAGACTTCAAGACTGATCTTCGTTTCCAGAGCTCTGCCGTTATGGCCCTCCAGGAAGCCAGTGAAGCTTACCTCGTTGGTCTTTTCGAGGACACCAACTTGTGTGCAATCCACGCCAAGAGAGTCACCATCATGCCCAAAGACATCCAGTTGGCTCGCAGAATCCGTGGAGAACGTGCTTAAACTGACCTTTACTCTATACAATAACGGCCCTTTTAAGGGCCACCAATATTTTTCAAAAAGAGTCTGAATATGTTGTACATCAAAATCAAATATAGCTGAAACCCCCTCTCCACCATCTTTCTTTATTCTTCTTTCTCCACATCTTTATTCTTCTTTCTTTTTATCTTTTTATTTTGCACTAAGATTAGACCAAGACAGTCAGGTTACTGTATTGAAAGAAGAAGAAACATAAAGAGAAACTTATTTCAAAACATGCAAAGGAAAGAAATAAAAGGATAAATATATAGAGAGAGAGACAGAGAGACATACATATTTTCTTCCAAATCCTACAGAAAAAAAAAAACAAGAATGTTATACATTTTCTGGTATACCGCCCTGAAAAAAAATAATATACATGTATACATAAATAGAAAAAGGTAAGAAAAAACATACTCCAAGAACAACACAATCCATCTACTAATTGCAGAATTATTAAAATGTATTTCTTTCTAATTTCTGTGGTTATATTTTTCTCTAAAATGCATTTTTCTCAGGTCTTATTTTCTCACTGTTTTTTTTAGATGCTTTTTGTATGTAATTTTTACTTATATTGTGTATTATACTGTGACAACATGAGAAGATTCAATTATTTTATATTTCTGAAATATATTTTCGGTACGGGTCCAAGTAGTCCACCTTAAATTCTCATTGAAAACTTTGTCTTCATCAATTGTGTGTTACAGAAAGAACTTTTTTTTTAATACCTTTATTTTGCGATTAAAATGCAGCTATTTTGGGTGCTCTATGTGCCTTATAAATGATGTGAACATGTGTGCGGATGAATCTTTTTTCCCAATTGGTGGAGAAAAATAGGCAAGGCGCAATAATTTATTCATTCAGTGATGTACCAATTGTGGTATTTAAAAAGTGAGGCTGCACTGTGTACATTTCAAAAGCTTATGACTACATGTATAAAGTATTCATATATATGTAGCTGCTAAATTTAGAAAGATTCCTAATTAGTAGTTAAAAGATGAGCATTGATTGTATACATGTAATAATAACATGTTTGAAATGTCAATTTCCCGGGACATCTTTATTGAAACTGGTAAAGGTGATTTTTAGAAAAATTATTATGCACACCTGTTTTTATTTACAAATTTATCTGTCCATGCTTAACTATTAAAACTGGTATGCTGTAGTTTAGTTTTGCTTTTACTCTCTTAAGTCTGCAGAGTGGACTATCTCTGAAACTGTATCCTTAGAACAAGAAAAAACTGTATAAAAAGATTTTTTTTAAACTAATTGTTTTTAATTGCAATTGCACATTGTTAACTCCTGCTTATGTATGCAGTGTGATATGTTCTTGTATTTTAATTTAAGTAAAAGGAAATAAATCTCTTTCACATTGGAAAATATAAGAAGTATTAATTGATGATGGAGATCATTAGTTATTTGGTCCATCTTTTATAATCTTTGTATTTTTATTTGTATACAGTTTGAAATATTTTATTTTCATATATTTTCAGAGCTTCAATCAAAAAGTGGATTGAAAGTGTACAGAATTCCTACAGAGTTACCTCCCGGATTTAGACGAAAACAACCAATCAGGTCCAACCTATCAAAAATTCAGTGGTATTTCTTTTAGGGCCGCGTTCATGACATATATAGCATAATTTGGATAGTGTTGTCATTCGTTTTATCGAACTTCACAAAGCAAGCAACATGTCAGGAAGAGGTAAAGGAGGAAAAGGTCTAGGTAAAGGAGGCGCCAAACGTCACAGGAAGGTGTTGCGTGATAATATCCAAGGTATCACCAAACCAGCAATCCGTCGTTTAGCAAGAAGAGGTGGTGTCAAACGTATCTCTGGTCTTATCTACGAGGAAACACGTGGTGTCTTGAAAGTCTTTTTGGAAAATGTCATCCGTGATGCTGTCACATACACAGAGCACGCAAAGAGGAAGACTGTCACTGCCATGGATGTTGTCTACGCCCTGAAACGTCAAGGACGTACCCTTTACGGATTCGGAGGTTAAACAGCCAGCTGAAAAATACAAATACAACGGCCCTTTTCAGGGCCACCAACATATTTCAAAAAGAATCTGCATTTGTTGTACTTAAAAATGAAAATCATAGCTTTCTCTTGTCCAACTTGCCCAACTTTCTTTTCTTTCCTTTTTTCTTTTATTCGCTCATATTGTACTTTTTCATTTTTTATTTTACCCCCATTAAAAAAAGGCAAGCAAGTCTGTGGATACAATATGAATCCCGATTTGTAATGTAAATTACAATTTTATTCTTTATTTCATATTCTTTTATGTCATAAATATATTGCTTAATTTTTCTCCATTGTCAAACATTCAATCTAGTTTATATTGTTTGGTTTTGTTTTTTTTTTATCCCCGCCCCCCTTTCTGTCAACGTTGAATTTATCTGTTCGTGTTTATGTTTTATACAATGGTTCATCAATACATATTCAAGTATAATTTTATTCTAGACACACAAAAAAAAGAGAGGAAGAAACGTATAACCCGTTAAATTTTGTGTATATTTTTAATAACAACCTTTTTTGAAATCGGACTAATCAGATGAAGAATAAAGAAGAGAAAAATAAGAAAGCAAGAAAGAAAGACAAAAAGACAGAATCCAGATATAGATAAATTGTTCATTTTTGGGGTGGGACACAGCTTGATTTAGAAGTTTGTTATGTACAACAATAATAAGACTCTTTTGAAAAATGTTGGTGGCCCTGAAAAGGGCCGTTTGTGAAGTGAAACTTCTCGTTGTTTACTTGCTGCTGGTGTACTTTGTGACGGCTTTGGTACCTTCACTGACAGCGTGCTTGGCCAATTCACCGGGTAAGAGCAGACGAACTGCAGTCTGGATCTCCCGAGATGTGATGGTAGATCTCTTGTTGTAGTGAGCGAGACGGGAAGCTTCTGCAGCGATTCTCTCAAAGATGTCGTTGACAAAACTGTTCATGATAGACATAGCCTTTGAGGATACTCCAGTGTCTGGGTGAACCTGTCTCAAGACTTTGTAGATGTAGATGGCATAGGATTCTCTCCTCTTCCTCCTCCTTTTCTTGTCACCGCCGGGTCGGGCAGTCTTTGCCTTTGTTACGGCCTTTTTGGCTCCTTTGGTTCCAACTTTTGGTGGCATTTTGACAGATGTATACTCTCTGAAATGTAATCAGTGAATGATGGCCGTTAATAAAAATTTCTATTTATACTCGGCAAAACGGATTGAAAGTTTTTTACTTAACGCGAACTTCGGAGAGAGCACCTTCTAACATTCAACCTAACTACCTGGAAGAAGCGATGATTTGATTGGTTTAGAACTGAAACATCTTTCAATCCGTTTTGCGGGTATAAATAGTAAACTACCACCTCTTGGGATAATCATTGTTTATACTTGTTCAAGTCAAACAACGTATTAAATCAAAATGTCAGGACGAGGAAAAGGAGGAAAAGCAAAAGCAAAGGCAAAGTCTAGGTCATCCCGTGCCGGACTTCAGTTCCCAGTAGGTCGTATCCACAGACTTTTGAGGAAAGGAAACTACGCCGAGAGAGTTGGTGCCGGAGCACCAGTCTACCTTGCCGCTGTCTTGGAATACTTAGCAGCTGAGGTTTTGGAGTTGGCAGGAAATGCTGCCCGTGACAACAAGAAGAGCAGAATCATCCCCCGTCATCTCCAGTTGGCCATCAGAAACGACGAAGAATTGAACAAACTTCTCTCTGGTGTAACCATTGCCCAAGGAGGTGTTTTACCAAACATCCAGGCTGTACTTCTGCCAAAGAAGACACAGAAAGCTGCCAAGTAAAGTCAACACAACAGAAACTTCACTTACAACGGCCCTTTTCAGGGCCACCAACATTTTTCAAAAAGAATCTGATTTTGTTGTACAATTTAGTTGAATGCAGAAAGCAATCTCAAACATAGCTCACTCCCTCTATTTCTCTGTCTTTTTATTTTTCTGTTTTCTTTTTTCTTTGCAAACAATATACAGGTGTCTACTTTCTTATCATATATTACAATAGTTGGTGTGAAAAAAATGAAGAACATTACATGTTTCTTTTTTTTTTCTTTCTTTCTTTTCTTATACAAGTCCAAGAAAATATACAACCATATAACGTATATTCGACGGAAATGCGCAAGCACGAGAGGAAGAAAAACTCAGTTGTTAGTGGTCAATGTTGCATATTTGTATCGTTTGTTGTGTAAATTAGTTGCAGTCCTATATATTATATTATATAATTTACGCACACAAATTACAATCTTTGACCTTATTTTTATATAAATATATTCGTTCGTTCGTTCGTTCGTTCGTTCGTTCGTTCGTTCGTTCGTTCGTTCGTTCGTTCGTTCGTTCGTTCGTTCGTTCGTTCGTTCGTTGTGTGTGTGTCGGTCTTGTCTGTGATCTAGCTGGATTCTTTTCTTCTTCTTCTTCTTCTGCTGTCACATTCTCTTAAATATATAATATATAGTTTGTGTTCTAATACAAAGTACTTATGCGTATATTTATAGTTGTGTAGATTTTTTTTTTTTTTAAGCTGAAATCAGTTGTATTCGGCAAAATCGTATATAAACAATAAATAATACTTTAACAATGAGCAAGTTTCCCAGTATGCGTGCAGTATACTGGAGAGAATACCGAGACTATAGAGAATACAGAGAATGTAGCTAGAGAATACAAAGACTATAGACATTAAAAAGTGTTCTCTCTGTCGTAAGAACCTTTTCAAGACACTGAGACGAGTGAGACGAGTGACAGTTGTGTACTGTTATAAGCATGTCTTTATACGAGAAACAGGCGACACGCTCTAAGAAAACGGCTGCATGTCTATACCAATCGGATACTGATCAAAATGGATGGATGATGTTTTTTTCTTCTTTTTTTTCCTATTTTGCTATTTAATTTACAGAGACTTATTTTCCTGTCAATTATTAATTTCGTGTCAGACTGTTGATTAACCAATTATTTATTATTTGAATAAAGAATAATTCAATTCTTCATTACTCTTGAGTACTTTTTTTTCTGATTTAAATTTTCGTTGACACGATCACAACAAAACAGAATAGAAACAAATGTGTGCCAAATGTTAGCTTGGGGTGAACAATAATTGTTAGCTTCAGTCCAAAAAGGGATTGAAAGCTGTGAAAGTAACTTCCAGATCAGTCCAATCATAATACAGAGATTTCAACCAATCAACGTGAGTTTTATTACACCGAAAGGCCAATCAGTGTCGTGTTTGCAAACATTGCGGCTAGCACAAATACACTAACATTCGAAGTTTTAAAGTATTCTGTCGTGTAATCGTAGATTTTCACAGAGAACATATCGCAATGGCTCGTACAAAGCAGACCGCCCGTAAATCCACTGGAGGAAAAGCTCCAAGAAAACAACTTGCCACCAAGGCCGCCCGTAAGAGCGCACCTGCCACAGGTGGAGTTAAGAAGCCACATAGATACAGGCCAGGAACAGTCGCTCTTCGTGAGATCAGAAGATACCAGAAAAGTACTGAACTCCTCATCAGGAA
>NW_027267345.1:0-29096 GCF_963676685.1 Mytilus edulis | reverse complement strand
GCATCCAGGAAATACAGGTCGTTACTATCAATTGTCAAAGCAGCTAACTGTGTATATCTTTCAAATGAATTGTTCCCGAGGATTTTAATCCTATTTTTACTTAAATCCAGCGCAAAAATGGTATGATTTAGATCTTGCGGAACTCTTGTAAGTCCAAGGTTTGAACAATCAGCCGTTAATTCCAGTTTCTCTTGTTTCATGGTACATGTTATTTTTCGTTGTCTACATTTTCCCGAAAAGATGATACAAACAAGTACTAAAATAAGCCTTTTTAATTTCATTTTAACATTAACTTTTTACGAATGATTTTGCAGAGAAGAACACTGTTAAGTTAAAATATTCAGATAAACTGATTGCCAGGAAGTAAGTTTTTTTTAACCCTATCATTTCAGTGAACTATCTTTTTAGTGGAGATAATTAACATGTGTTTTCGGAACACATACTTTTAAATCATAGGAAGTAAATATTTACATTCCTAATTTGTAAGTAAAAGTTGTGCTTGTTAAAGTTTTACTTGGTCGTCCGGTTACGAAGCTCTGGGTGGGGGTTTCCGGATAAAGAACAATGAATGGGCCAATGATATAGTAGAGAAACTCGATCTTAAAATAAAATAAAGAATAGAGCATACCGAGGTGTTCAACTTTAAATAAAAGAGAGTTTAAATTGGCAGACAAAATTCGAGTAGATAATATGGACTAAAATTACGAAATACAGACCCCTCTTTCAGACCTTCGGTTATCATATGGTACAACTTGTGTAAATATAAATGATTCTTGAATTGTCGTATGAGGTATTGACCATGATTAAGTGAACCGCTGGAGATGTGAAGTCCAGCGCGCTGTCCTGGGATGTAAAGTCTAGTCCGGTAAATATAAATATTTCTACCTGACTGCTATCCGACCTTAACCCGACCATTCACGACTCCTTAACGACTCTATCACGACTCAAACCCGACTACTAATTGAAAACATATTCGATAATTCCAACAAATTCACGATCTCTACACGATCTTTCCTCGACTAGCTCAACCAAATCAACTGTAATCGATCTCAGCAAGATTTCGGCCAGACCAGATCGACTTGATCGTATAGGGGTCGTAGGGATAGTCGGTCATTGGTCGGGTATGTACAATTTCAGTATAAAAAACATCTGATTTTTTTTTATATCACCCGCTGCAGCGGAGGAGGCATTAAGTTTTGCCCTTGTCCGTCCGTAAGTACGTATACGTACGTCCCAACAATTAGTTTCCGTTCTCTAATTTTATTTTGCCTCAACCAAATTTTATGAATAGCAATACCATAAAACACAGATCAAGTGCGAATTTTGGTGGTGTCACTTTTACCGTTATTGCATGAGTAATGACTCTAAATGTAACGTTATATATGTAAGCTCGGTCGTTATCTGTGTCCAATGGACACGTTCCCCGTTTATTTAGTTATACTCAGTAGTTCGCAGAGGGTCTGCATGAGTAAAAGTATACATACAAAATATCTACATGGAAATAAAGCAGTTGGATTGTTTGGCAAGGTGGTGAGAGCTTAGAGGTTATAAATAGCTGTGACGGAGCTTGAAGAGAGCGTAGAAAACGAACAAAAACGGGTAGACAGCAAAAAGTGCCAAACAATCTAGATGATGTAGCGGCTGACAATGCAACCACTGTGTGGATAGTATAAATTGTAATAAACTACGAGGAAAATTTAAAACGGAAATGGCAAAATCAAAAGTATGGGAGACTTGCAGGAGCTGAGCAAAGAGGACCTCATTTGTTATAAAAACTTCCTGAAAGTAAAGTAGGGCGCTGATTTGTTATTGGAGTGTTACTGCTCTTTTCTTCAAAATGAGCCTATCGCTGGATTAGAACTGACGTTAGATAGCAATATACATAAATATTACCATCCCCCTTTCCTTGCTTTCTTACAAATTAAGCCTACTGTTTGTGTCATATATGTACATATGTATGTAATCAGTATTTTCCATAGATCTGGTACCCAGTAGTTGAATGGTTCAAGATATTTCTTTTTGATGTATCCATGGCAACAACCTGCCTTTTTACTAATAATAATGCAAAAGGGGGTAAAGATGTCACATAATTTCCCAAAATTTAGCCAAAAATAGAATTTCAATCCCCTGGAGGATATCTTTTCTGAAAATGGTTTCATATATCTATCACGAACCCTCCTTTCTTTCATTAAAATAACAGCTATGAAAGAAAGGAGGGTAATACCTAAATTTGAGTAATTTTAGACAATATTTTGAGTTATGACAAGCAAGAACATACCTCTTTAAAAAAAAAGGCTTTATCATCACTATCTTCATACATTCATCTGTTTAAGATGAAGGACTGCCTAAGGCCGCATTCTTTCTAACCAAAATTTTGTAAACATTGTGTCGCGTTTGTTGTTGTTTTCTAAACGCTACAAAAGTAGAAACAAATACATCGTTTAATCAGTGTTTACTGACCCTGTTTGAACTTTCAATACTGCATGCACATGTTGTTGGTAAACAGACTTTTTACAAACGTAGGAACACATACTTCGTTTGATCAGGTTGGAGTTCACTTAGAAACAAATGTAGCTTTGGTACTGACAAACGACAAACGACAAACTGCAGACGCATTTTTAGCGTGTGCATAGTTTGTCAAAGTTTATGCAAACTTTGCAAACGTATGTTTGAAAGAAATGATCAAAACATGTGCGCGCTTAGTCGTTTGCATCGTTTGTGTTAGAAAGAAATGCATCCTTAATATTTATAGAGGAGAGATGTTCTCTGAGTCTATAACAGCTTCTACGGAGGCTATTTTCCCCGCGTAATAAGTTCAAATAACAACAAAATGTGCATGCGTTTTTGACAGTTCAAACATGGTCAGCAAACTCTGATTAAACAATGCATTTGTTTCTACGTCTGTAACGTTTAACAAACTATAACAAACGACAAACAACGTTTACCAAACTTTGGTTAGAAAGAAATAAACTCTTGACCATCTCTTGATAGATATATGTAAAGTTGTAAACAGTTTCAGAACAGGTATCACTCCAAGGGATTGAAATTCTACTTTGGGTCAAATTTTGGGGAAATTTGTGACATCTTTGCCCTCCTTTTGTAATATTTTTTAGCAAATACATGCAGGTTGTTGCGATACAGCAAAACGAAACTAAATATTTTTTACCATTCAACTACTGGATATCAAATTTATGAAAACTACTGATTACATACTTATGCACATATATGACACAAACAGTACGCTTTGTTTGTAAGAAAGCACGGAAGGTAAAGTTTATGTACATTGCAATCTAGTATAAGTACTAATCCAGTGACAAATCTCATTTTGTGATGTCATTTCCAAAAAAGGGCTACAAAACTACCATTAGATAGCAGTGTCCACTATGAGGAAGTTTTTATAAGCATTGGGTTCCATTTTATTGAGTCTTGTGAAAGTATTTCATACTGCCAACTCAGTGGTCGTCGTGTCAGCCACTGCCCCACCTAGATTTCTCGGCGCCCGTTGCTGTCTACATCATCTTGTTCGTCTTCTATGTACTCTTTCAGCCCCGTCGCAGTTATTAACCTGTCTCTCTGAGCTCTTACCACCTTGCCCACAAATCCAATTGCTTTTTTTCTTTGTAGATATTTTCTATGTAGATATTTTCTATGTATGATTTTACTCGGACATTCTTCTGAATAAAACCAAATAAAAGGATAATGTGTCCATGGGACACTGATAATCAATCCCCTAGCTAGCATATATATTATATTACATTATAAAGGGCCATTACTCAAGAACGACCACCGAAATTCGCATTTAAAGTGTGTTTTATGGTAATAAGCACTGTGTATATGTTCCAGACCGTATGAGTATTTGGACCGTACGCGTACGGTCTGGACCGTATGCGTACTTTTTCGAAATACGCGTACGGTCTGACTAATATTAAGAAGTTGTACAAGTTTATTTGATACAAATGTATATGGCAGATCAACATAACTTATAACTGAAATTAATATAAAAAGTTCAATAGTAATTGAAATAAAAACTTTTCATATTATAACTATTTTAAAAAAATCACGCTTATTCAATCTGTTAATCTCCTGTATTTAGCATGTCAGTTATTCATTAATAGCAGCCCAGTATGCTCATTGAAACTATCTGAAGTAAACATAGGGTGGGAGAACAATAGTTATAGAATATTTAGGAACTTTACAAAAAAATGCATATGCAAAGGAACATGCATGAACAAAAAATGTTAATGTAAAAAAAATATGACGTTCTCTGTGGAAACCAGTGTCACCTTGAGTAACAAAATAAAATTATCGGATAAACAAATATTTAATTTCAATTGTTCACTTATTCACTTTATCCATCCATGGAAGTAATATTTGAATATTACTTCCATGATCCATCTAACTGTAATTATAACAATTTATATAACGAAAAATAAAGATTTTGATAAATGTTTGTTTGAATTTAACCCATATGATCCCAAAACATGTATGGTCAGCTGGACCGTACGCGTATACTCATACGGTCCGACCGTACGCGTATGGTCCGACCGTACGAGTATACGTATACGGTCGGGACCGTACGCGTACGGTCCAAATACTCGTATGGTCTGGAACATATACGCCGTTTCATAAAATTTTGTTGAGGCGAAATAAAATTATAGAGAACGGAAACGAATATTGTTGGGACGTACGTGCGTACGGACGGACGGACAAGGGTAACACTTAATGCCCACTCCGAAGCGACGGGGAATTCTCGATTATCCCTACGACCCATATACGATCAGGTCGATCTGGTCTAGTCGACATCAGGCTGAGATCGTGAATAGTTGATTTGGTCGAGTAAAGATCGTGAATTGATCGGAATTGTCGAATAAGTATCCCTTTTGTTGTCGGGATGGAGTCGTGATGGAGTCATTAAGGAGTCGTGAATGGTTGAGTGAAGGTCATGTACAGTCACATGGCGGTCGGGTAGAAGTCGTAAACAGGCCCGATCAAGAATTTGGTTGAGCTTGGTCGTGGAAATGTGGACAATCGGGATCATCGGTTGATCTGATCGGCAGTGTGAACCTAGTTTTAGGTTAGATCGTTTACCTTAGTTACAGGAGTCGATTTCACAAAAAAACCTTACGACTAAGATTGGTCTTAAGTCATGAACAATAAATCTTAGTCGTAAGTTTTTTTGTGAAATCGACTCCAGGTCGGCAGAAGCCTTACTTTTATGTATTTGTATATATACTTTCATAAAACATAAAAAAAAAAGAACAAGATATTTGGCGGGTAAACCTGAGGTCAGATCAAATGTGAAGGGGGTTTTCAAAGGAAACTGTTAATACGAGTTATTATAAATGCACTTTGGAAGAACACCCCTCCTTCAAGAATGGCACGACTATACGCTATATATGTTCCGGACCATATGAGTATTTGGACCATACGCGTATGGTCGGACCATATGAGTATATATACTGGATTGGTTATTAACCGGACGGTCGACCATATTATATGAGTATTTGGACCATATAGGTATTTTTTCAAATATTAATAAACTTTATCTAAAACAAACAACAATGATGTTGACATGCAAATGTATTAATTTTATAATACAAAGGCTATAGAAAAATCAAATATAGTTGACACAGTAAGTTTACATCGCGAATTGTATTCTTAAATTTACGCTTAGGATGGCATTTACTTCCACATGGTAACATAAACTTTTACTGCAGTTGCACGTATTGATTGTGCACGATCCTTTGCAATAACACCATTTGCATTCGAGCAGAAAGCTAGCCTTCTTATGATCTCTTATCAGCTGTGTGCAGTGATACCGAGGTATCGGCCTTCCTAATATAATGGGAACTGCAGTTTCAGATATAAGGAAAATTTTCACATGTTGTTCAATAACTTAAAAAACCTGACATAATTATAAAAACTAGTGAACATAACAAACTGTTTGAGTAAAAACAAATCCGATATTTCATTCCTGAGTTATGGGGCTTTGACCCTCAGCTAAAAAAAGCATTATTAAATGTGCACATAGTCTCTACTTTTGAATAAATTGCTCATGATAAACTTAACACTGTTGTTTGGATAGGTGAATATAGACACACTTTTGATTTTGAGAATCGACTGTTTTGGTCAATACCACAGTTGAGCAATAAAAAGGACGTTTGCGCGCCAAAGTGTAGGACATTAGTGTGCCGAAATAAAAAATAAGCACAGAACATTTGAGCGGGGGAAAATGGTGTAAGAGTACCTCTTCCGTTCATTAGATATAATCTGTTACCCCTTATCATCACGAGGAGGTGGAAGTAAGATTTCGAACATGATAGTTGATAACATATGGAGTGGATAAGATATATTTTATTTCCAATAGTGGACCCATTACAGGCATAATCAGTACATTGATTTATGTAGTCACATATGTATGTTTAGTGATTATTGACCATGCACCAGTAGCCATTTTCACCCAGTTTTTTTTCTCTATAATGGATCAGAAGCAGCATCACATCAATTATAGAGAAAAAAAACTTAGAGTTAAGTCCTTCCTCGTGGCTGGTGCATATGAGCAAATATTATTGTTGTTCATATGCAAGAGACACCAAGGGCAGGTGCTTAAAGGACACTCAAGCCTATTCACAGAAATCTGAAAAATTTAATCATTTTACAACACAGGCATAAACTAATACTTAAAAAAGAATTACTATATTATAGTCCTCCTTGTGGCTGAAGCACATACATAAGATTAATATGTAGTTATCCAAATGCAGGAGCCACCAAGGGCAGGTGCTTAAAGGACAAAGTAATATATTGTGTAAAATTTCTGTGTGAAAATATTTGGATTTGGATGCAGCCTCTAGTACAACCTGTCCCAATGCTCTAAAAGAAAAAAGAGAATACACAAAAAACACAAACAATGAATTATGAGTATTTTTCATTTTGTTTTATAAAAGCACACATTTCATACAAGATATCCTTGTCCTCATTACTCATTAACCAAATAAACTGGTCTGTCATTGTCAACATATCAAAATTAGCACAATATTTCCAAGCACAAAGTATTAATTTATTTCTCTCATTATTTAATGAGGTACAATTAAGAAGAAAATGTAACTCATCTTCAACTTCAGAACTTGAGCATCTGGGACAAGTTCTATCGTGTCGAGGATTACTCTGATATCTTCCCTTTTCACTCTTTAGTGAGTGTGCTGAAACACACAGCTTTGTCAGATTTTTTCTAATATCAACATTGTGGATTACAGATAAATATTTTTTCACAGACAAAATTATTTTTATAAAGTACATAAGAGCATAGTTTACTACCAGCATGTATTTGTAATGTCTGCTCCCATTCTTGTAAAAAACAATTCTTTATAAACTTACTATTTACATTTAGTAAGTTTTGGTTGTTTGCTGGGTTAGCAGCTTTAATTATTTTTAATATCCCATTGAAACTACCATACCATGAAGTTTTTTTTGCATCAGATAAAAACATTGATTCAGAATTCAGATAAAACAGCTATATTTGTTGCCTTTGAGGGGACACCAAGAATGTATTTACAGAATTTTAAATGCAGTTTTTCAGCTTGACATTTATCATAAATTAATGAAAGGTTAACAAGCCATTCCTAAATTTAGATGTGAATGGTTAAACATTCCCCACACCTCACAACCATATAATAGAATTGGTTTAATTGTCATGATGATAAAAAAAACATGCATACTAGTTTTAACAGAAGGATTCAGTGACAATAAATCTTTTGATAATTTGAAGTATGCTTTTAAGGCTTTTTTATACAGTCCTTCTTGTGCAAAGGAAAATGATCCTGATGCACAAAAGTGAATACCAAGATATTTTTATCTATTTACACATTCAAGCAACACATTTTAATCGTAAATATATGATGGATATGTTTGCCTGCCTTGTTGGACGTTTGTTTTATTGGTATTAACAGTAAGACACCAATCATTACAATATTCAGTGGCGGATCCAGAGGGGGGGTTCCGGGGGTTGGAACCCCCCTTTTTTTGGCCAATCAATGCATTTGAATGGGAGCATATAGTTGGAACCCCCCCCCCCCCCCCCCCCCCCCCTTACTCTGGGTTGGGACCCCCCCCCCCCCTTTTTTAAATGGCTGGATCCGCGCCTGATATTGATCAAGTAAATCAAGTTTCTTTTGAACTGAGTCCTTCCAGAGAACTTGATAGTAAAATAATGTCGTCTGCATGCATTGAACAATGAACCTAACGGTTGTTCAAGGTTATAGTATCATCTATAGTCTGTAGGTATTTTGGTAAATTATTAATAAAAATATTAAAAAGATTATGGCTAAGGTTAATATCCCCTTGTTTAACACCAAGCTTGACACCATAACTTTCTGTTACAGGTATTATTTGTCTTGATTATTTGCTCAATGCATACATATTCTTTATTATGTTATAGAATAGAGACCCAACACCGATTTCCAAGAGTTTCAATTTAATACCAGTGTGAATAACAGTATCATATGCTTTTTGAAAATCAACAAAGCAGGCATACTGTCTTCCATTACCTGAATTACAATACTTATCAATAATCGTTTTTAAAACAAACATATGGTCAGAAGTTCTTGCTTTCGTTTTAAAACCAATTTGACACTCATCTATAATATTAAATTTAATTAAAAATTTGTCAAGACTTGAATTTAAAACACAATTAAATAATTTGCCTATCGAGCTTGTAATTGTCAATCCACGATAGTTGTTCGGATCATGAATATCATGTGCTTTATGTTATGGTGTTATGTAACCCTCTTCCCAGCTTGAAGGGTATAGTCCTGAACTTAAACAGACATTAAATAGCTTCTTAAAACATTTTAAGAGAGCTGACTGGCTACATTTTATCATGTTATTTGTGATTTTATCCAAACCTGGAAATTTATTCTTTTTAGTCTTTGATATGGCATCTGCAATCTCACTCTCAGGTATTGGAAAATCAAGCTTGTTGAAACATTATACATTTTCCAAGCTTTTTAGTTTTATTTCAAGTTCATTTATTCTTGAAAAAAAGTGTTTTTTTGTGGTGTTTATACATTTAACGACATCTTTTAATTGTAAAAAACAAATCAGAGCACTCTCATTTATAAAACTTAAAACTCGGCAATTGAATTATTTATAAGTTAGATCGGGCTTGAAATTATTTGTTAATCTTCTGACAAAAAAAACCCAACTTTTTCTTACATATAGTGTGACGCCCATTTTCACTGAACTAGTACACATTTTTGTTTAGGGGCAAACTGTATCATAAAGCAGAAGATATGTTTATGGTTAATGGTATACTCATACATGTTTTTCTTCAGAGCCGACATATCATATGCTTCTGATTATATAAATGCCTTCTAAATATCCCATTTTATTATTGCAACCATTTAAATATTCACAATAAGGACATATCATAATGTAATATGCTCTTCAACTTGAAGCAACTGTTTCAAATTTGTTTCGTCCTTAATATGCATAAAGAATTTTCCACTACACTAGACGATAGACATACCAACAATTAATCGTCTTGGAAATGTATGACAACACTGAGCTCCTTCGTTTATCATTCGGGTCATATTGTAATTCCTTAATTCCCCTTTTATCTAATGCACAATTTCATACAAACAGACCAATATTTGTCAGTTGACTGCTTTTGCGTGTACAAAAAATAGCCGATTATAAAAAAAAAATCTCTATATTAGTGATTCATCAAGTTAAATTATCTCATATATACAATACAAGTAGTTTATATGATGATCATCTAAAACAGGAAGGCCACTCCTTTATTTCCGATAAAACAGGAATGTCTCAGTCCGACAGTGTCACTTGTGATGTTTTTTCACATACAAAATGTTATGTTATTGAGAAATACTTATATAAACCTATCGAGAAAGGAAGAGTGAAAATACCACACCTATATACATATATAGTGATGAAATTTATTTAGATAGTCTGCAATCAAATAAGTAGCTACTTGTATCACGTGATTAAAAAAAAAAGATAATAACGAAACATTAATTATGTAAGAAATACTGTCAACAATTTCAATCTTAAATACATATTTTGTAATGAAAAACACTTCAACTAATGTAAATACGTGTACATAGTGATGTGACGTTACCATGAAAAAGACAACAACCCAACTGAACAGGTTCGAAAAAAGAGACATTCGAACATGAATTAAAGAAGGTATGGGTATATACGAGACAGCAACAGAACCACACCATAAACCAAAAGACATAAAAGGTCAACATTGTACAGACTTCGATATGTGTTAGAGGCTGTTTCCATATAAAGAAAAACAAAAATAGTTCTTCTTTTGTTGAGTCTTTTTAGTCATCTTCGCTAGTGATGTGTATGGGATTTTAATAAGTAAAGAGTCAGAATTCGAAATTCTACCAGTAGATCTTAGAATTTCAATAGAACTCGTTGTATGCTTGTTTTAAAGAACACTTTGCAATTTTATATAAATTTGAGTTTTATTGAGCTCACCAGCATGGAACTTAGGAAAGGTTATATTCGACTGAATGCTTAGTGAAAACACCTAGGCAACCAATAGGTACAAATTATCAGCACTTTAATTAATAGTATCATAAATGTACCCTTGTAAAGTTACTGTGATTTCAATGCTTACTGACAGTATAGAAAGTCCCTGTTCCAACCTTCAATCTTTAGAATCACAAGGAGCTTGTCGTTCGGAAACTTCAAACGGTCACCGCCGAAACTAAGTTTTTTGAAGTGTGTATACAATAAACACTTCAGAAATGAATTTCATATAATTTGCTTACTTTACAATTCAATCCCTTTTAAAGTAGTCTATTTCCGTTCGAAAGCTAAGACTATTAGACGCTTTCATTATATAATCTCTTCACGTACTACAAAGTTAGAATTGCAATACTTTTTCTTTTAACGTTCCCTAGTCGGGGTCTGTGGGCCCATCACAACACCTGCACTGTGATAAGCGCCCTTATAATAGACCATCCTTAAATAAAGTTATGAAACAGTAAAAATGGATGACGACCACTACCAAACGCCAAAACTACATTCATCCTCTTGTCTACTTAGTCAACGGATTGTAACACTATCACCTATATAACGCATAACACCGTATTACAATGTTTAATTGTGCATAGTAAACAATACAATACAATATTTTTTATTTTCCAAATTAAAGGGCCCATTAAGAGCATAACATTAATAACAACATGACATAAACATTACAGAGTGATTAAAGAAACATAACATAATAGTATTAATTTTGACCGTGAAATTCAGCTTAACAATGTTAGATCATTCTGCTTTCCTTTTCTCACCTGGATTTGATCTTCGCTCGTTTGAATTGTCATTTTTATGCGATTGATAGCTGAGTATGCGGTATTAATTTTGCTCATTGTTGAAGTCCGTACGGTCATCTATAGTTGTTAATTCTATGTCATTTGGTCTCTTGTGGAGAGTTCTCTCGTTAGCAATTATAGTACATCTTCTTATTTTCATTTTGTTTAATGTATAAATATATTTGTGTGTCCTCATAGTAGGCTACCTTTTTTTCTTATGAATTTATTCACATTCTATACCATTTAGAAAATGTTTGTGTCAAGTTTCCTTTTTACAAATAAACTCAAAATTTGTCAAGAGTTGCTCTTAATACTATTCATATTTCTAATAAAGACTTTATTCAACAATTTAAGTGTTCGAGAAGAGATGATAATTACAAACATTTATATGTTTAAGTGTTGATACATTTACAAACCACATTGACACCCTACATATCTTGTAAACATAAGTCAAGAGCTGGGTGTACTTCAAAACGAAGCGGAGCAACGCGTTCGTTTATTTTTTATTTTTTTTTTTGCGTAAAGTTTAGACATTTTTAAGTATATTTGAAATGTGTCAACATTTGTAAATAATACAATCTATGTTTTAAAGTATATTGCAAACAAGACGATTTCATATCCTTCAAATTAAGTAGAAAGTTATAAAAATTTGTTAGGATTATTTTCGTAATATAAAAAAACTGAGAATATCATGATGTTTAGGTACAAAAATTTATTTATTACACTATTAGTTATTACTTTATGATATGGTACAAAAATCAACCCAAAAAATCGATTCGGTTTGGCCCCAGATGACTTTTAAAATGTTCATTGAAAAAGCTCCAAATTATCTCCCTTTGGTGCAACAATGCCATTTTTTTTGCATTAAAATTTGAAATATTTTTTTTAACTCTTCTGTGACCTTTATTTTTTATTATTGTTTTCAAAAAAGCTGTACATAAACTAAAGAATTGTAAAATTTAAGCAATTTCTGTAATTTCGTTATTTTTTTATTTCGATATTACCCGTCTATTTCTCCTATTAGTGCAACCGAAAAAAAGGACATAAACAAAAACGTATGCTTCTTTCGGAGGCAGATTGTGACCTTAAATGAACGGTGACCCTATTTTTTTATTTCATTTTTCTAAAGTATATGCTAAAGTTCATTTATGAAAAAAAATAGCGAAATCCTATATTAGAAAAAAAAATTGATTTATACCCGCGAACCCCCTTAAAAGTCTGTTAAGACCAATGTGAGCTATATTTTCTTAATTTGCTATTATTATTTCATAAGCTCATCTCAAAAGTTTGTTTGAAAGCATGTGTTCGTTTTGCTCGATCTTTAGTTTTCCATGTTGTGTTTTGTAGACTATTTGCTTCCATTTGATCGTTTTTCGTTAATTTTCACATGTTATTGTCAGTTTGTCTTCTTCTTATGATATTAGAATAATTAGATGTGGTATGGCTACTAATACGACAACTCTAAACCATAGACCATCTGACGTATATTAGTAACGTTTATACTATGAGTTTGATTATACATTTGATACCTTCCACTCCTCCTTTAGAGAAGACGAATGACATCACACATCTTACATTGGAGTTCAATCTAGTGAACTCAGCTCCCAGCATTCCCGGTAAATAGAGAAAGATAAGTTTGACTCGTAATGAAAATTTATTAAATAAAATCTGTGATAAAAAGAATTATATTGTCGCGATATAGCATTTATTACCAGCAGGATCTGCTATGCCTTTCCGTAGCACCTAAGATCAACCCCAGTTTTTAGTGGAGTTCGTGTTGCTTAGTCTTGAGTTTTCTATGTTGTGCTTTAATAGTATACTATTTGTCTGTTTTGTCATTTTTCCTTTTTAGCCATGGCGTTGTTAGTTTATTATCGATCTATGCGTTTGAATGTCCCTCCGGTATCTTTCGTCTCTCTTTTACTAAAATGACATAAAGCAAACACAAATCAATCTTCACCAATAAGTAAAAAAAAGAACGGGTGGTCAAGCAACTAGCGTCTTTTGACTTTACATGCAACATTTAAAAAAACGAAATAAACCCATCTTCAATTTCTTTTTTTACAGAATCTATTTATCAAACATGTATAAAGTTGTCCTTGATATCGTTCATCGGATGAACAGAAAGAAAATAAATAACATTTTTTTGATGTGACTAGTCTAAAAGTAAGTACTAGTATCATATTTACATACATTCCTGGAAAAAAATTCATGTATGTAGTACTAGTATTTATAAACAGATGAACCGATATCGGCTTCAGGGTCAATAGTAAAGAAGTAGTACAATATACAACAAGTTTTTCGATATGAATAATACATAACAAAAACCTCAGCTAAACTTGTAAATGTCCAGTATCTTTTTAAGGCGAAGTGTACGTAATTGCACGCCTCTAGCGGAATACGGGATTAAAAACGTTCGTCGTTAGTTACGCAAGTTATCTCCCTTACTCCAAGAAAGGACACACAAAAGAGAAACTACTTTCTGCGGTCTATAATGAATCCAACAAGCACTCCTAAGCTGTCTTAAACCTCATAGAAATTATCTAAATAACCCCAATTACAAATCATTCTGTACGTTGTTCTGTGTGCAGCTTGACTTATTTAAAAACACTGGGTTTTTTTGTTTTGTTTTAGACGCGTAGGAGAAGGCATTTCGTGTTTATGATATCAACAGAAAGAAAAAAACGCCTCACAACAAAATTATAAACAAATAAACATGTAACAATTTTCTTCTATTGATATCAAATTAATTATAATGAACCTGAATTGATCCAACAATTTCGTTTTAAAAAGCCGTAGTCTTGAACGGAAAACACAGTAGGCTACTCAATTTAAAGTTTTATAATAGGTTACAAATAATTAATGAAAGACGTGTGTATTTAATTGTTTTATTTAAAAGACGTTGAAATGTTCGTATTTTGTGCAATTGAAAATTTAAGGACATGATTTATATTCATATAAGAAATCAGACGATACCAAGAGAATAATTTGACTACTAGTGCAACACTTACAGGTCGGAAGAACAAATACGGAAAACAAACAAAAAATAAACAAATTAGGCCCCAAAAATTATTCAGTAACTTAAAAGTTGTCTCACTCTAACATTTATCTTAAAAGTAAGTAAAAATTATGCCATTCAACTCCCAGTTTTCAACTTTTTCTACATGTGCAGAAAGTAAACAGGTGTCTTCTATTCCGTCCGCAATTTATGGGAAAACTAAATCTAAATTAAGAACCATATTGAAATTGAAAGTACACATGTAAGATAAAATATAACATGTCATTTCTTCTTTCACAAATTCCAATTTCGAAGAGATATATAGCGAAATCTGTTTTCTTTTATTGTGTCTAGCTGTGTGCATCATTCAAAATTAGAGAATGTAATTTTGAAGTATCAAGTCTCAATTCAAGATTATGAATGAATAGAATATAGAATTACGGGGGGAGGGGGGAGGGGGGAGGGGGGTAGGACCTTTATCGGAACTTCGGGATCGGGTGTTTTTAAGCTCGGGATTTCGGGATTGACCCTTTTGGGATCCGGGAATTCTATTTCCGAATTTCGGGTAGTCGGGATTTAATTTTTTTTTAATTCAGAACCTCGGGATGTCGTGTTTTTAAGTCCGGGATTACGGGATCTGGATCCCTCCGCCCCCTTTCCCTCTATTATGGTTAAAGAAAAGAGGGCAGGGAAGTTTTGTAATACTTGTAACTGCAATTTGATATTTAGTGGAATGAGAGGTGAAATGTGTTCAGACTATTACATTTCGATTTTTTTTTAAATTTAACCCAAGTTTACGGCAAGGTGTGTTTAACGACCTCGATGATTATCCATGAGGATCTCGCACTCGGTCAGCTATAGGTTTTCACCTAGTTCATGATCATACAAGAATTGAGAAGCCTGTGGTTTACTAGTCTTATAATATGAGACTTTGGAGTTCATATAATTTACATTCAACGTTTTTTATCGAATATTTCAAGGCTTTTTGACTATCAATGTTGACCCCCCCCCCCCCCCCAAAAAAAAATAAAAAATTGATTGGATAAAATGAATGGATTACCGCCCCTATTTCAAACTAAAGTCCTATAAATTGACTAGTATTCGAATTTGTTAAAAGAAAAAATTGGTATCTCTCATATTGATTCAATACTGTAATGCCGAAAAACAATCATTTGTTTCCGCGAATTCCGAACAGCTAGAAATATATTCCCGAGTTTCAATTTGAGTAGCTCGAATAATTCAAGCCCTTTCCATGTCCGATTTTCTCCCACACGAGAAATGGAGTATTCGTACATTAGCTGAATAATACGACTGAATTATTCGGGTTACAATTTGTGTAAATCCCGAATGCACATAAAAGTAAAAGTCCAGCCCTACTTTCGGGAAAGGACTGTTGTAGATTTCAGATTGATTTCCAGAAATAAAAATCATACAAAAATGTTTCACGCAAATATTCGTCTTCAGACGTTTAAAGTTATACAACGGTTACTAGCCGGTCTGGATTGTGATAAAAAGAAGTGCATGCAATGCATAAAATATATAATGTCGTGGCTCAGCGATGTGTTGAATTATAGAGATGCTTATGCGGCACAAAGATAAGATTAATTTACCCAAATGTACTAAGAATTACCACACAACTTAAATTTGCTTAAATATTGATTTGTTATCCTGTGCCACACAGTTTTCTAGCTTGGCGATCTCCGCACGCACCCGAATATAAAAGACAAATACAATACAATAGTACACAAGACGTAACATAAAGAACTAAAGACCGAGCAACACAAACTCCAACAAAACGGTATATATTTCATACAAGTATAGAACTATATGAAGCGTCGTAACTGTTGCGGCGACGTCAATAACGTTGTCGTTGTTTTTTGTTTTTTTTACACTCAAGATTCAACTTTAACAGGTTATAGCTTGAAAAGTAGCACGGTTGCTAAGGACTTTCTTTGCACCAATCGATTCCACAGACATTTTAGAATCGTCTCATAAATTTAAAAAAAAATCGATTGTCTAATATAATAGAAAATCTTGGAAATGTAACAATTCCTGCCGAATTTCACGATTTTCCCTATATATCCTTTGTAATTTTGGTGTATGATGCTGTTAACTTCAACAGCTCGTATCTCAAAAACGAAAACGGTTACCTCCTTTTTTTATTTTATTTTCCGATTTATTTTTACAAGCAGAATCTACATGTAAAATTAAAAAAAATCCATTGTGTAGTTTAATTACGTACACTTCGCCTTAATTGTAGTGTTAACATTTTACAATAAAGTAATGTGAGTAATTTGAAAGACATCTTATCATCTTCCTTAAACCAATCAATAGGCATTTCCAACAAACAACTGCATGTGAATAATAACATAAGGCCAGCGCGGATGCGCATTAAGTCATTTTGAAAAGGAAGGTTCTACCCCCCCCCCCCCCCCCCCTTCCTTTCCGGAAGGACTCTGAAACGTTAACATATTAAAAAAAATGGGGGTTCAAATCCCCCAGAACGTATCTACTGGATTTTCCAATGAAAAGCATAATAATAATATAGAAATGTCATATAATACTTATCATTACAATAATGCATTTAATCAGTGATTTTTTTAACATTTTAATGAGGGACAACACGCATGCATCCATCATGATCTGAATTAACATCAACATTATAGTTACATCAGGTACAAATGAGGGAATGCTGTCTATACCACTGTTAAACAGGTCATATGCATAATCTATTTCGACTGAACGACTTCTTGAAAAAATTTCTTAAGTGTTAAATAAATGCAAATTTGCAGCTAGTATTTTATTCCATTGAAAACATTTAAAATATGTCAATAAATGTTCAACTATGAAATAATGTAGGGTAAGATTACATGACTTACTAATGCAATCATTGAATTCGATATAAGGCTATGCGATGCAACAAAGTATGGTGCGATGCAACACTGTTCAATACCGGGCGATGCGGCACAG
The DNA here is from genome assembly GCF_963676685.1 of Mytilus edulis. Classification (NCBI taxonomy): domain Eukaryota; kingdom Metazoa; phylum Mollusca; class Bivalvia; order Mytilida; family Mytilidae; genus Mytilus; species Mytilus edulis. Next base: position 11,783 of record NW_027267345.1, on the reverse strand, counting down.
TACGGTGCGCGACGATGCAATGGGATGCGGTATGATATTTTACGATGCGCGATAAAATACGATATGCTACGATGGAATGCGGTACGAAACGATAATATATGACGCAATGTGATAGGATACGATATGATTTGATGCGGTGCGACAGGATACAATACAAAATGATACGATGACGTGCGATGTAATGTAATGTAATGTAATGTAATGTAATGTAATGTAATGTAATGTAATGTAATGTAAATTTATGTAATGTAATGTAATGTAATGTAATGTAATTAAGGAATGACTGTATTTTTTTCTGTCTTTGAAGAAATAACATAAAAAATTTGGTGCACACTGAATAACGCGTAGCGCGTTATTGAACAGTGTGCACCACATTTTTTATGTTATTTCGAATAGACAGAAAAAATATTACAGTCATTTCTTATAATTTAATTCTAAATTCCATTTTAAATCGTAGAAAACCATGAAAAAACGTTGATGACGTCACGGTCACATGACTAAATTATGTCTATGTGCTGATAACAAAATAACGTCAGCCAATCAGAGGACGCGTTACATCCAAAATTAAATTATTGTGATGTAATGTAATGTAATGTAAATACAAAAGAAAAGAAGTACAATACAATAGAATACAATAGCTGATATCAGTGAAAAACTCTCCAAACAGTATAGTAAGTGCAATAATTCAATACAAGGACTAAACGACTGATTCATTATATGATTGCTTTTAAAATAGATACAACAGAACATGAAAATGTACACACACACATACCTATATAAGTGTTGACATTTCCTGAGACGTTGTCATTTTAAATATATTAAAATTAATTGTCCACCATATTTGTTAAGAAATTTACGCTAAAAGACAGCGAATTATTGTTCTTTGAACAAAACTGCAACATAAATACAAAATGTTTTATTTAACTACCCGGACAAAAAAATAAACGAAACTCATTTTTTTATAATAGAGGATGAATAGGTCTTGTCTTGGGTTGTTCATTTAAAGTTGATCGCCCTCAAATTCATTGTCCTTGGGATAAGTTAATTTAGTTATTTCTTCCTCATGCAGTTATACATCAACATCTACTTATAAAGGCCCTTAGCTATCAGGAAAATCTAATGAATTGTTAGTAAAAGCACTCTGACAATGAGGAAGTAAAATCTGGTCTACCGAGAAAGTCTACTGTAAAAAGTGTGTGGTGTAAAATGTGAGAAAGGTAAGACTTTAATTAAGTTTAATTTAATCTCGCTCATGTGAAATGTTAATTCTATTTTTCATATCTCTTGATATCTCTTTCTTTATATATTTGGTATAAAGGATACAATCTATACACATCACATATCCTTATGCTTGGTCTTTTGGTTGATAATTGTCTATGGTCATTAGACCATTAAGTTTTAATCTCGCTCATGTGAAATGTTAATTCTATTTATCATATCTCTTGATATCTCTTTCTTTATATATTTGGTATAAAGGATACAATCTATACACATCACATATCCTTATGCTTGGTCTTTTGGTTGATAATTGTCTATGGTCATTAGACCATTAAGTTTTAATCTCGCTCATATGAAATGTTAATTCTATTTATCATATCTCTTGATATCTCTTTCTTTATATATTTGGTATAAAGGATACAATCTATACACATCACATATCCTTATGCTTGGTCTTTTGGTTGATAATTGTCTATGGTCATTAGACCATTAAGTTTTAATCTCGCTCATATGAAATGTTAATTCTATTTATCATATCTCTTGATATCTCTTTCTATATATTTATTATAAAGGATACAATCTATGAACATCACATATCCTTATGTTTGGTCGTTTGTTCGATGATTGCATACGGCCATTAGACCATATTCAATTACTATTTATAACATGTAGAGGCGGACTAAGAGGGCGCCCCACCCCCATATGGAGCTACATCTATGGTTAATGCAAAAACGGTTCACAAGTCCGACTCCTAACGTTACCTTATACGTACCCCCTTATCAAAATCATGGATCTGCACCCAGAATCATCAGAATCTAGCTTGAATACTGTGACCAGATGTTAACTTCATATAATTGAGAGCAGACAGAAATAAAACGATAACAAAGTCCGATGACGCTATATATATACACAACAACGACGAAGTAATGAACACGATTTGATATATTTCAAATACTCAACGCGGAAAGTTGATGGATAATAGTTAAATTTCAAACTGCATGAAATAATACCAATATTCAATGCTGTTTATCATGCTCGTTCGTACCATCAGAGACATTATACACATGTGTCTGGTATCATACATCTTCTTGGAGTATATAAAATTGGCCATATAGATACAGATATAACCTTAATCTTCCCAACAGTTACATGGTTTTGATTTTTGGTCAAGCAATAGAATGATACCACAGCTGGTGGACTGTTAGTCCCCGAGGGTATCATAGCTTTAACTCATTGGTCAGTGCTTCGGTGTCGTGACATCAGTTTTAACAAATTTGACTTAAAAATTACTGTATGATCATATAGTTTTTTCCTGCATGTATTTAAGTCTAGTACATTCTTGGCTTTCAAATGTTTCAGTTCTTGGTAAAGTAAATATAGAAAGCGCGTCGGAAGCACACATTCAATAAAGTATTTTTTGCATGGCATAAGTCGAATAGATCTAACTCGAGAACTATATAACTAAATTTATGTGAAAGGTATGTTATTTAGAAAAGCGATGTTAGTTTGTTATAGGTGTATATTAATTTTATCCAGGAACCAAGTCATGTATTTCTGTCTCATCACATGACTACATCAATTTCGCTCTCAAAATAAAATAAATCGAAATTATTCGAAAAATGTTTAGATTGACGGTGGCTTGCAGATGGTTTCATAGGATATTATCTTCTTAATTTAAGAAAAAAAATGATGCAAGCTTTACTTTCTTGTAGTTTTAACATGGATATGCATTATATTCGTGATTATTTTTGCCCGATCGATAGTGAGGGCTAAAATAACACGAATAAAATTGCCTACCCAAGTTAAAACTACAAGCGATAGTGAGATCTAAAATAACACAAATAAAATGCCTACCCATGTTAAAACTTCAATTAAGTATAGCTTGCATCAATTATTTCGATTCTGATCAGGACAATTAAGGTAATTTCTATGTCCTTTTGTCATGGTAAGTGTAGATTGTTTGTGTATGCTCTTCCATGAACCCCCCCTCCCCCTTTTCAAGTTTCGTTTGTAAACAAGCAAACGATTGTCCTATATCTACTTCAAATATGTCAATTTCGAATTGCAACACATGACAGCCATAATAAATAAATTAGTAACAACATGTGCATTATTTAAGAGTTTGGAAGTGTTTTAAGTTACACTTAATGCAATATATTAAATGCATGCCAATTTGATATAATTCATAATTCTGCAGTAGTCAATATACGCATGTGCAATCAAATTTTATTAGATTTAGAGCATGCACGGGTTTCTTCACAAAGCGAAAGAAGCACGTCATATTAGAATATCCGTAGTATTTTGGATAGAATATAGTTAAATGGAAAATCTTTGTCATGTTCATCAATGTATGAAATGGTTTTACACTAGTAAATTTGGGGCCCTTTATAGCTTGTTGTTCGGTGTGAGCCAATTAAGCTCCGTGTTGAAGACCGTACATTGATCTATAATTATGGTTTACTTTTATGAATTGTTATTTGTATGGATAGTTGTCTCATTGGCACTCACACCACATCTTCCTATATCTATGGATATGATTTATTGATTCAGTGTATATTCGCCCTTTTTGTTAATATGCCTTTTGATTGAGTTTCAACCATTTCGATTGATATGTTATAATGTCTTTCTATGTTGTGATGTTACACTATTGCTTCGTATTAATGTGAAGGTAAGTGCCTATTTAACTGTTTGAACTCGCTGCATCAAGTTATTTGCAACTGTCCTAAGTCAGAAACCTGGTGTTTAGTGGTTGTTGTTTGTTGATGTGGTTCATCAGCGTTTCTCGTTTTTTGTTTATGTAGATTGGAACGTTGGTTTTCCTGTGTGAATGGTTTTACACTAGTCATTTTAGGACCCTTCATAGCTTGCTATTCTGTGTGAGCCGAGGCCCCGTATTTAAGGCCGTACTTTGACCTATAAATTGTGACTTAATGCAGATTTGTCTCATTGTCACTCATACCACATCTTATATATATGAAACGTCAAATGTACCGTCACTAATAAACTCAATGAACCGTTCAAATGAATGAAAATAGTCACTGCCCTCTTCTCACCACTATGACCCACTTGTATATTTATTGTCTGGATTGATCGAGTACTTGTCAACCTTTGTAAAAAAAAAACGGAAAAATAAAAACGCCTTTTATAATTATTGAATGGGAAATAACACGATTCAATAAATGATACAATCAGTATATACGTCGACCTTACCACAGAATGAATAGTTATCAAAGGTACCAGGATTATAATTTAATACGCCAGACGCGTGTTTCGTCTTCATAAGACTCACCAGTGACGCTCAAATCAAAATAATTTTAAAGTTAAACAAGTAAAAAGTTGAAAAGGACCCACAATTCAAAAAAATGTACCAAATACGGCTAAGTAAATCTACTCCTGGGATAAGAAAATCCTTATTTTTTGCTAAAAATTAAAAGTTTTGTAACAGGAAATTTATAAAAATGATTCATTTCAACACCGTAGTGCTCACTTCTTGGCTGGTGCGGGGACGAAACGTCCACAAGCAGTGGCATCAACCCACTGGTGTAAATAATTATCAAAGATTATAATTTAATACGCCAGACGCGCGTTTCGTCAACATAAGACTCATGTCCAAGTTTAATGAACTTTCGATTAAAGTTTTAAATGCGATGTAACTGAAGTTCTTGATACTCGTCCCGATTATCATTCTTAATATTAACTTGGACTATCAATGCTATTATTAGTTAGTAGTCGGTATCAATGTAGAGGTTAAATCATATATAGTGTTCATTTATGTGCATCCTACCCACTGAGACTACGGTTACACTGAGTCTCAGATCTCAAAAGATATATGGATATTTAGACGAATTATATAAATGTATATTTTCAAAAATGACGTGTTTTTGTTGATGTGTGATATTTGATTTATTTTGTGTATTCATAATTTCTCAATTATGAGGAAATAAAGACATGATTCACTTCTTTTAATATCAAAAGTTTTATAAAGTATTTTTACGAGGAATATAAATAAACTTAAAAGATTAAACTTGTATCAGTCGATTATCATAAGCAGTCTCCTGTCTTTTAACGTGCATCAATTTTGATTCTCCTAGGCTTTGGTGTTTCCAGTCTTTTTGACTTGTAGTCTTGATTATCCTATTAATGGTATGCTATCTTCCGTCAGATTTGGTATTTGTTTTCAGTCATATGAAAACATGTTATAAAAATAAGATGTGGTTTGATCACAATGAGACAAATCTCCACAAGAGACTAAATGACATAGAATCTGAAAGTCAGAAGTTTTTAAAACAACTACACTGGCCAAGGAAACCGTTCGGCCTTCAACATGTATTTGCAGATTTATTCTTTATTTAGTCTAGAAGTCCTGTCACTTAGATTATATTTTTCGTTTTGATAACTGAATGATATTTAATTTATAATTTAACAAAATCTAGATTTCAAGGAAACTCTTTGAAAGAAATAAAAGAAAGAAGTCTGAAAAAAATATATCAACTGAGACTATTATAACGTGACAGTCTGCAGTGTTATAGTAGTCTCAGATAGTGGAATTTCAGGTTTCGCCGGGTTTTCGATTCTCTGTCCAGATCCGAGTTTTGGCAACCAAGGATTTGTCAAGGATTTGTATAGTGACAGTCTTACTATACAAATCATTGTGTCAACAAAAACATATTTTTCATGATTAGTTTAATTTTTGATTTTAACAAAATTTTGTACTTTCAATTTTACAATCGAAAGTTGAAGGACATCCATTGAATATTTAAAAGTTATTAAAGTTAGAAAAAGTCCGACCATAGATTTGTTCAGCCAGAGACATATATACACATATATAATTACATTAGATGTATGTTTCATTATAATATTTTATTCTGATTGGCTAACTGCACATCACGTGTTATTCCGTAAGCAGTTGTAATGCTCAATACAACTTTTCATTCATGATAACACGTGCTCCAACAATAAAGTGCACAGGTGAATTAAATAATAAAATATATAAAATTCGTGTTTTCGTGATCATAGCTAAAAAATGTAATTATAAGTATTGAATGCTTCTTTTTGTAACTTTATAGGGTTGTAAAAGCGTTGACCGTGCGTACATTTTTAGAATGAGCGCTTCCGCGCTTCATACAAAATGTACTTCGGTCAACGCTTTTACACCCCAATAAATTTACAAAAAGAAGCATTCAATTCTTAAATATAATTTAGCCTCTTAATTCCGATTTCTCCGTGCAGCGGGTCCAAGTTTCGTTTTTTTATTTGAAACATTTTATTTTTGATAAAATATGGTTCTTAACACGAAATAAAAAAAAAATCTAACTTGGAGAAAATCCACTGAAAAATTAAGAAGTTATTGTTATTTTAATTTTGAGTCGTATATCTTCAGGTTTTTCAGGGTTATTCAGGTCTTTTCAGTTTCACCTTCGGGTTTTAGTGTAACCCCCGAGGAGAGAAATTACCAAATGGCGGGAAATATTTTTCTGGAGGTTTGTGAACTGAATAACCGGGCAATGTTACATTTTAAGATAGGCAATTATCTTCTTGGAAAATGATCAAGGAATATAAATCGGTAACTGACCCTGAAATTTTCTGAAGGAAAAAAAAGGGGGGTGGGGTGGGTTATATAATCAAAAAGAGGTGCCTGGGCACCCTGTCCCCCCTTAAATCCGCCTCTGTAAGCGACTTTGTGTATAAGTGGTGTTTATAGCTTAACACAATGTGTACAGTTCATTAGACATCACCCTATTTATTAAACATGTTTAACCCTCGGAGGTTTAACCCCACCACATAATTTCTGCATGTAGGGGGTCTCATTGGGGGTTACGATCCAGGATCCCGCTTACTGTTTTGTCAGATCCCGCTTACACTATGTACGTAAACAATTCTCATTTTTTTGTCATTTCCCTGGTCCCGCTAGACCTCATTTAAGATCACCGACACGAAACATGGAAAATAAGTAAGGGGAAACACGATGCACGCTAATCGAGCCAAACACGAGAAAACGAGAAATAAAACACCAAAACACGAAAATATGTGATATAAAAAGGCCGAAAACGTTGCACAAAAAATAAACATTAACCTGTTAAACACCCTCTTAATATAGCACAAGGTACTTAACTCCAATTTAAAAAAAAATGGTAGCTGGTTGCGAAATTCTGTTAAATGCCTATCTCAGTTGCCAACCCCACTAAAACTTGTTTTGTCGTAAATATAAATTGGTTTTTCTACACAATCATGGTGTATAACACGCCTACTTTTGTTGTAAGAATGATCTGTATCAGGCATACTGAAGTATGTCAATCGTAATTATTTCGACTGCCGACGATGGATTGGAAACACAAACTTGCTGTAAATGATAAATTATAAAAATTGTTTCAGAAAAACTGTTAGATTTTGTCAGAATAGAACATGTAGAACTTATTATCCAGTTAGTAAAATTGTATATATATATTAAAAATACTGTGAAACAAAATCTAACAAGTGTTATTTGTGGGTATGTCTAATAAGTTGAGTTTCCTTTTTTAGACGCAAATTTTCCCATTACGTCAATATCATTGAAGCTCTCTTGACTTTACGTATGAAATGAAATAAGATCAGATAACTCCGAGAATCATTTAGACTTTCCCATTAAATTTGACCAATCGGAAACAGAGATATATAAAGAGAGTTGGGAAGATACCTTTTACTGCAAGACGTTTATTTCCAATCTGCGTCTGTAGACGAAATAATTATGATTGTTATACTTGGATAGGATTGCGATGAATGATTCCGACAACAATAGTAGGCGTGTTATACACCATTGTGAAGATAAATCAATTTTGATTTATGACATAACAAGTTTTAGTGGGGTTGACAGTTGAGAAATCAGCATTTAACGGAATTTCACCATTGGCTGACATTTTTTTTAAATGTGAATGAAGTACCTTGTGTTATATTAAGGTATATATAGGAAATTTTTGTCTGAGACAAGTGCCTGTAGACGTCTGTCATTATGACATCAATTCATTTACCATGTTTACATCCCAATAAAATTTAAAGAAGAAGTTTTATTTCTAATAATTAAATTCTAATTGAAAAAACCATAAAAATGATACTTGAATATTTTTTTTTCTGAGTTGTCATATAAGAAAAATTGTGTGATTCTGAAAAGACTTAAAGTGAGACAATTTGGGTTTTATTTGGCATGCAAATTGTCTGAAAATATAAGAATGGATGTTTTTTCTTTAACCTTCTAAATACAGCCCTGGGGTCAGTCTTCTATGAAGATGCAATGTGATTTTGATGGCATTAAAATAACCTCATATAAATGGGGATTTAACTATTGACCAAAATAAAATCGTCAAAATGGAAGACTCGATAAGACCCGTTTTTGGCCCCTAAATATAATCTTTGTATATAGTTGTTGAATATGTAAACTTTTTGCTATCTATTGAAAAGTTGAATACTTTGTTACATATGGACAGTTTGTTGACAATACAAAAGATATACATCAGGTACTATCATCATAAAAGTAAGGTAAATAAAAGAAGCATGATTTATATGTGTTTGTAAATATAAATTTTAGTGGTGACCATGATGACACAATGTAACTAAAATTTTCCAGAACTTATATAGCTAGGATGTTGTAAATTCTTTCATAAAAAAGTCAAATAGTTTGATTTACAAACAAATATAAACGTGAGAAAATTTTATTTATATGTTTAAAAAAATTGATACACAAGTTAAAAAAACCACAGATGTAACAAAAGCTGACTTAATATACCTGTAAGACAAGAAATACCCTTCAGTCATTTCAGATTTAAAGATATGTATGCTAAGGTTTTAGAATTTAAATTCCGGGTCATGATACCAGTGTGGTAAGTAAAAATCGTGTCGCACAGTAAATACTTTTATCTTTTCACAATATTCTAAATTTAATTATAGAAAATTTTGACATTTCTCAACAAATCTGCGTCTTGCTTATAATAAGTAAATAAGTATACATACCAGTAAACAGTCTGCCTAGAAATTGGGGGTACATTCATATTAAAAACAATAAACCTACTACCCTAAAAATCTCTTTAAAGTTATCTGATGGTCAATATACAATCTTCAACCTTCAATCTATTCAATGTCCCTAAGTTCTCTATTACAAAACTTTGAATAATTTGAAATACTAAGGATTTTAATAGATTACCTTAGTTACCGGTAACCATATATTATCTTGAATAGCAAATTACATTATCTTAAATTTGCCAAAACATGACTTACTTCACCTGTTATTTAAAGCAGTTCAGAAGATAATTAAAAGATGCTTTGACATCAGGCAACAAACCATGAGAAAATATCAGTGTATTCTGTAAAATTCCTTATATTTTCATTGTTTTATATCTTATATATACTTTTGAGAATATATATTTTATTTGAAAAGAATGGGATCCCTAAAATAGCTTTCTATATGCAGGGATTATTTAAATATTTTGCATTTAGGCAGCTTTTGAAAAATTATATTTTGTAATTTTGCTTCGGTCAATATTTTTTTGTTAATGGTCTCAAATTAAATTGTCATGATTAATCAAATTCAGGATTTCAGATTTTGTTGAAAGGACTTTATCCTCAAATGTATATAGTCATGGGTTATAAGTTAAGTTTTGTTGGATGAATTTCAGAATATAAGCATGATAAGTGTGTCATTCACTTATATCCAAATATGTATCAATGAAAATGACTTATTATTAATAGTACTATAACATACATCACTGAATGATTTTGAATCATGAATTTTGTTTAAAGTGCTTTTTAATTTTCAAATAGAATACACACATGTACAATGTACACATGTATATGGACAGAGCCATATATATATACAGAGATTTGTGTGGTGGGTCTATTTTTATTTTTAATAGATTTTTTTTTAGTATCTGTACCAATAACAGAAGAAAAAACTTGATAACGAATCTTTGCATAAAATAATGTGGACAAATTGTGCTCTTTTAGTATCAAGCAACATTGTATCAATTGTTCTCACTAAGTATTATTGAAGGTGAATCACATTTTTGATCATAGCATAATAGTCCAATGTTCAGAGAAAAAATGAAATTTTATTATTTATACCCCATAACAAAAAAGGTTAAGTAAATGATATATAATATATGTTATGCAATGATGAATGTGTATGTGTTCAGTTGATACAAACTTTTATAATCTTGATGCAACTTGGACTCACCAGATTTAAAAATGAAGAATGATCCATGCAGACAGATTTTCATGATTGAGTCAATGACTCATGGACTACCCTGAGTTAGAACTCGACTTTAAATAATTTTGAAAAACAAATCTGACATTTGCACTTTAAATAGAGTATTAAAATAAACCAAATCTGACATTTGTACTTCAACTAGGAGTATTTAAAAAAAACAAATCGAACATTTCTACTTCAATTAGAGAATTTAAAAAAAAATCTGACCTTTGTACTTCCTTTAGTTTTTAAAGTCATATGAATCCTCATCCAAAAAAAAAAAAAAAATGCATATGTTTTTTCTAAGTTAATGGATAGTTTTCATTATAAAACTTATGTACATATACTTTTTTTTTTGAAGAAAATTCTTTAATTTGTCCACATTTAGATTTATATTTTCCGTATGCAAAGTGACCTTAGCGTGTCCCTTTTCGTAAAAATCCATAAAAAAAATTATACACATGCTCAATATCCATGCTTCTTTTTTGATTGTTTACAATAAGGTGAAAATCGGTAAGCTATGGCTTCAAAATAGGACAACTAAGTAGCTACCATATTTTCACATCATAACAGACAGAGAGAGAAAAAAATTGACGATTATAAGATATGTTTGCGTAAAAAAAGATGAAATTGTGCGCGGAAGACTAAGTTTATGATATGTATAAATGCATTGGTTCACGAATTGGATAAAAAATATTTTTTCACCAGGCACTCCTTTCATATCACTTTAAAAAAACAAATCTGACCTTTGTACTTCAATTGAGAATTTAAAAAAAAACAACAAATCTGGCCATTGTACTAATTACAGAGTATTTAAAAAAACAAAAAAAACTGACCTTTGTACTTTAACTTTAGTATTTAATTTTTTTTTTAACAAATCTGACCTTTGTACTTCAACTTGAGTATCTAAAAAAACAAATCAGACCTTTGTACTTCAACTTCAGTATCTAAAAAAACAAATCAGATTTTTGTACTTCAACTTGAGTATCTAAAAAAAACAAATCTGACTTTTGTACTTCAACTTGAGTATCTAAAAAAACAAATCTGACTTTTGTACTTCAACTTGAGTATCTAAAAAAACAAATCACTCACTATATCGTAGTAATATGTCTGGTGCAAAAATTTAAATTGTGCAAGTCTGCATGTTGATTGATATCTATAAATGTGTATATTTTTTTTATTAGTATTAAAGTCAATGAAGCTCTGTGTAATTAAGGTTGAAGACAAAGGGGAGGGTTAACACACAACGATGTTTCAGTTGTATTTGTTAGTACTACATACTGCCGGTTATATGAGGGTTTGAACCTTCATTTATAATTCTTTTTGCCCATAATTTTATTTTCCTTTTTTGGCA
>NW_027267344.1:35000-37929 GCF_963676685.1 Mytilus edulis | reverse complement strand
AACAAACAAACAAACAAATACCCCCCCCCCCCCTTTTTCCAAATCAATAAATCAAAAAAATCAATTGTCCATTCATCAGAGGGGAAAGACTGCCTAACAATTGTTTTCAAAACAATTGCTTTATATTTATTATTAAGTCTTTTCACTTTTTTGTGAAAAGACTTATTGTATTTGTTCTGATTATTATTATTATTATTATTATTATTTTTTTTTTTTTTTCTTCCGCCAAATTTTGTTCTTGCGCAAAATGTTTGTTTCGCAATATGTCGCCTTAGATATTTCCCATATGGTATCGTATAGTTTATGCGCTTTTAAATTTCACCCTGCTAAGGCGAACCTTTTCTATGTAAGAGTTATCTCCCTTTTCACTGTTTATCCTCTGTGTGCATCTCCTTCGTAACAAATAAGAAAGCGACAAATTCTTTTTACAAACTGTTCGTTACATCCTCAGTAATTTTTGGCGTATTTGAATCGAAGCGATTTGATGAAATTTTATAGGAGTTATCTACCTTTACGGAATAAATTTGTCGGTATGTTTTTTTAAATCCTAAACCGTTAACCGTATAACCCTGGAATGTTTTTATTTGAGTCCCCTGGGTCTAACTTAGAAAATTAGGTCAAGGTCAAAGGTCAAGGTCATATTTTAGATTTTATAAGTTTTTTCATTTCCTATAATTCTTGAACGGTTATAGATACAAAAAAATTAAGCCAGTGAAAAATGCTTGGTACTGTAAGGGGCAACTTTTTTACATTATGACTATATTGATTTTTTCATCATATAAGGGACATAACTCCCATCGATGGTTTTTAAAAAGCCATTTTTAGGCAAAACTCTTAAACAAAAGGTCCTTGACCCATAGGGTCTTTTGCAATGACCTTGTGGGAGCAATGACCTTGACGAAGGTCACAAGGTCAAAGGTCAAGGTCATCAAATTATGTGGTTTTGGCACTATTTAAACAGTTTTTGAGTGTTTGAATTTCAACCAACGAACCAACCAACCAACCAACCAACCAACCAACCAACCAACCAATCAATCAACCAACCAACCAACCAACCAACCAATCAATCAATCAATCAATCATCAATCAATCAATCAATCAATGTTTCCGTTTCATGTGTTTGATACGGGATTCAAGGTCTCTTTTTTTCCGCTTGTTTTAATGAGCCTATCAAACGTGTTTAACCAACATGTTTAACCAACCAACCCAACCAACCAACCAACCCAACCAACCAACCAACCAACCAATCAATCAATCAATGCATGTTTCCGTTTCATGTGTTAAATACGGGATCCAAGATGGTTTTTTTTCGCTCGTTTAAATTGAGCCTATCTAACGTGTTTAACCAGCCAACGTGTTTTAAACCAACGTGTTTAACACAACATGTTTAACCAACGTGTTTAACCAACCAACCAATCAATGCATGTTTCCGTTTCATGTGTTAAATACGGGATCCAAGATGTTTTTTTTTCGGCTTGTTTAAATTGAGCCTATCTAACGTGTTTAACCAGCCAACGTGTTTAACCAAGCGTGTTTAACCAACATGTTTAACCAACCAACCAACCAACCAACCAATCAATGCATGTTTCCGTTTTCATGTCTTAAATACGGGATCCAAGATGTTTTTTTCGCTTGTTTAAATTGAGCCTATCTAACGTGTTTAACCAGCCAACGTGTTTAACTAACGTGTTTAACCAACATGTTTAACCAACCAACCAACCAACCAACCAATCAACCAACCAACCAATCAACCAATCAATGCATGTTTCCGTTTCATGTGTAAAATACGGGATCCAAGATGGGTTTTTTTTCGCTTGTTAAAATTGAGCCTATCAAACGTGTTTAAGCTACGTGTTTTAACCAGCATGTTTAACAAACGTGTTTAATCAATCAACCAACCAACCAACCAACCAACCAATAAATCAATGCATGTTTCCGTTTCATGTGTTAAATACGGGATCCAAGATGGTTTTTTTTCGCTCGTTTAAATTGAGCTATCTAACGTGTTTAACCAGCCAACGTGTTTAACCAACGTGTTTAACCAACGTGTTTAACCAACCAACCAACCAACCAACCAACCAACCAACCAACCAATCAATCAATCAATGCATGTTTCCGTTTAATGTGTTAAATACGGGATCCAAGATGTTTTTTTTCGCTTGTTTAAATTGAGCCTATCTAACGTGTTTTACCAGCCAACGTGTTTAACCACATGTTTAACCAACATGTTTAACCAACGTGTTTAACCAACCAACCAATCAACCAATCAATGCATGTTTCCGTTTCATGTGTTAAATACGGGATCCAAGATGTTTCTTTTCGCTTGTTAAAATTGAGCCTATCAAACGTGTTTAACTACGTGTTTAACCAGCATGTTTAACCAACGTGTTTAATCAACCAACCAACCAACCAACCAACCAACCAACCAACCACCAACCAACCAATAAATCAATGCATGTTCCGTTTTATGTGTTAAATACGGGATCCAAGATGGTTTTTTTTTCGCTTGTTTAAATTGAGCCTATCAAACGTGTTTAACCAGCCAACGTGTTTAACCAACGTGTTTAACCAACATGTTTAACCAACGTGTTTAACCACCAACCAACCAACCAACCAATCAACCAATCAATGCATGTTTCCGTTTCATGTGTTAAATACGGGATCCAAGATGTTTTTTTTTCGCTTGTTTAAATTGAGCCTCTCCAACGTGTTTAACCAGCCAACGTGTTTAACCAACGTGTTCAATCAACATGTTTAACTAACGTGTTTAACCAACCAATCAATCACTTAATGTATGTTTCCGTGTCATGCGTTTAATACGGGATGCAAGGTCTCTTGAGGTTTTTTTTCCCTTGTTCTAAGTGACCCTATCAAACGTGTTTAATCAACCAACCAACCACCAATCAATCAACCAACTAATCAAATCAAT
>NW_027267344.1:0-30000 GCF_963676685.1 Mytilus edulis | reverse complement strand
ATAGATACAAAAAAATTAAGCAGTGAAAAATGCTTGGTACTGTAAGGGGCAACTTTTTTACATTATGACTATATTGATTTTTTCATCATATAAGGGACATAACTCCCATCGATGGTTTTTAAAAAGCCATTTTTAGGCAAAACTCTTAAACAAAAGGTCCTTGACCCATAGGGTCTTTTGCAATGACCTTGTGGAGCAATGACCTTGACGAAGGTCACAAGGTCAAAGGTCAAGGTCATCAAATTATGTGGTTTTGGCACTATTTAAACAGTTTTATGAGTGTTTGAATTTCAACCAACGAACCAACCAACCAACCAACCAACCAACCAACCAACCAACCAATCAATCAACCAACCAACCAACCAACCAACCAATCAATCAATCAATCAATCAATCAATCAATCAATCAATCAATGTTTCCGTTTCATGTGTTTGATACGGGATTCAAGGTCTCTTTTTTTCCGCTTGTTTTAATTGAGCCTATCAAACGTGTTTAACCAACATGTTTAACCAACCAACCAAC
This sequence comes from Mytilus edulis, assembly GCF_963676685.1. NCBI lineage: Eukaryota > Metazoa > Mollusca > Bivalvia > Mytilida > Mytilidae > Mytilus > Mytilus edulis. The sequence goes on along the minus strand of NW_027267344.1, from coordinate 29,477 downwards.
CAACCAACCAACCAACCAACCAACCAACCAACCAATCAATCAATCAATGCATGTTTCCGTTTCATGTGTTAAATACGGGATCCAAGATGGTTTTTTTTTCGCTCGTTTAAATTGAGCCTATCTAACGTGTTTAACCAGCCAACGTGTTTAACCAACGTGTTTAACCAACATGTTTAACCAACGTGTTTAACCAACCAACCAATCAATGCATGTTTCCGTTTCATGTGTTAAATACGGGATCCAAGATGTTTTTTTTCGCTTGTTTAAATTGAGCCTATCTAACGTGTTTAACCAGCCAACGTGTTTAACCAACGTGTTTAACCAACATGTTTAACCAACCAACCAACCAACCAACCAATCAATGCATGTTTCCGTTTCATGTCTTAAATACGGGATCCAAGATGTTTTTTTTCGCTTGTTTAAATTGAGCCTATCTAACGTGTTTAACCAGCCAACGTGTTTAACTAACGTGTTTAACCAACATGTTTAACCAACCAACCAACCAACCAACCAATCAACCAACCAACCAATCAACCAATCAATGCATGTTTCCGTTTCATGTGTAAAATACGGGATCCAAGATGGGTTTTTTTCGCTTGTTAAAATTGAGCCTATCAAACGTGTTTAAGCTACGTGTTTAACCAGCATGTTTAACAAACGTGTTTAATCAATCAACCAACCAACCAACCAACCAACCAATAAATCAATGCATGTTTCCGTTTCATGTGTTAAATACGGGATCCAAGATGGTTTTTTTTCGCTCGTTTAAATTGAGCCTATCTAACGTGTTTAACCAGCCAACGTGTTTAACCAACGTGTTTAACCAACGTGTTTAACCAACCAACCAACCAACCAACCAACCAACCAACCAACCAATCAATCAATCAATGCATGTTTCCGTTTAATGTGTTAAATACGGGATCCAAGATGTTTTTTTTCGCTTGTTTAAATTGAGCCTATCTAACGTGTTTTACCAGCCAACGTGTTTAACCAACATGTTTAACCAACATGTTTAACCAACGTGTTTAACCAACCAACCAATCAACCAATCAATGCATGTTTCCGTTTCATGTGTTAAATACGGGATCCAAGATGTTTCTTTTTCGCTTGTTAAAATTGAGCCTATCAAACGTGTTTAAACTACGTGTTTAACCAGCATGTTTAACCAACGTGTTTAATCAACCAACCAACCAACCAACCAACCAACCAACCAACCAACCAACCAACCAATAAATCAATGCATGTTTCCGTTTTATGTGTTAAATACGGGATCCAAGATGGGTTTTTTTTCGCTTGTTTAAATTGAGCCTATCAAACGTGTTTAACCAGCCAACGTGTTTAACCAACGTGTTTAACCAACATGTTTAACCAACGTGTTTAACCAACCAACCAACCAACCAACCAATCAACCAATCAATGCATGTTTCCGTTTCATGTGTTAAATACGGGATCCAAGATGTTTTTTTTTCGCTTGTTTAAATTGAGCCTCTCCAACGTGTTTAACCAGCCAACGTGTTTAACCAACGTGTTCAATCAACATGTTTAACTAACGTGTTTAACCAACCAATCAATCACTTAATGTATGTTTCCGTGTCATGCGTTTAATACGGGATGCAAGGTCTCTTGAGGTTTTTTTTCCCTTGTTCTAAGTGACCCTATCAAACGTGTTTAATCAACCAACCAACCAACCAATCAATCAACCAACTAATCAATCAATCAATATGTATGACTGTTTATTTATGACAGTTTATTGAAGGAACAAACTCTCAATTATTCAAGAAAATTTTTATTTTATTATTGTTCTTACGTCTCTTCTGAAAAAAAAAATCCACATATTCTCTGAAACTACAAGTCCAATCGACCTGAAAATTTGCAGTCAGCAGGGCATACATGTACTGAAGGTTCATAAAAAAACTTTTTGCAGATATCTCTCAAGACTTTTCCTAGAAAAAAGAAATGGCAATGCAGTAAAAATCGCTTGCTAGGTCCGTCAATCTCAGTAAAAACCTACAATAAAATGTCCGCTCCGAGATTGAAATACTAATCTGTGTTACAAACAGGTGCTGAAAAATGGACATCATCAAAAAATAATCAATAAATGTGTTTTAAAGTTACACCGATTCAATTAAATCCAAAACATGCACTGCTTGTGAACTTTCATCAAAATGTCAATTTCCTACAATGACAAAAGAAATTACATTGTGTGCATTCCATCTCTATACATGTTGCCTGTTTAACGTCCCGACCTAAAGAGAAATAAAAAGACTAAGTTTTTCTTAATATAAACCCGCGTCACGTGATGTCTCTTCAATCTTGCGCGCGCGCTGTATCTAAAATAAAAAAAAAACTTTCCAAACTAAACATGAAACTTCTCCGGTAACTAAATAATATAGACCCTTTACAAAAACAAACAAACAAACAAATACCCCCCCCCCCCCCTTTTTCCAAATCAATAAATCAAAAAAATCAATTGTCCATTCATCAGAGGGGAAAGACTGCCTAACAATTGTTTTCAAAACAATTGCTTTATATTTATTATTAAGTCTTTTCACTTTTTTGTGAAAAGACTTATTGTATTTGTTCTGATTATTATTATTATTATTATTATTATTTTTTTTTTTTTTTCTTCCGCCAAATTTTGTTCTTGCGCAAAATGTTTGTTTCGCAATATGTCGCTTAGATATTTCCCATATGGTATCGTATAGTTTATGCGCTTTTAAATTTCACCCTGCTAAGGCGAACCATTTTCTATGTAAGAGTTATCTCCCTTTTCACTGTTTATCCTCTGTGTGCATCTCCTTCGTAACAAAATAAGAAAGCGACAAAATTCTTTTTACAAACTGTTCGTTACATCCTCAGTAATTTTTGGCGTATTTGAATCGAAGCGATTTGATGAAATTTTATAGGAGTTATCTACCTTTACGGAATAAATTTGTCGGTATGTTTTTTAAACTCCTAAACCGTTAACCGTATAACCCTGGAATGTTTTTATTTGAGTCCCCTGGGTCCTAACTTAGAAAATTAGGTCAAGGTCAAAGGTCAAGGTCATATTTTAGATTTTTATAAGTTTTTCATTTCCCTATAATTCTTGAACGGTTATAGATACAAAAAAATTAAGCAGTGAAAAATGCTTGGTACTGTAAGGGGCAACTTTTTTACATTATGACTATATTGATTTTTTCATCATATAAGGGACATAACTCCCATCGATGGTTTTTAAAAAGCCATTTTTAGGCAAAACTCTTAAACAAAAGGTCCTTGACCCATAGGGTCTTTTGCAATGACCTTGTGGAGCAATGACCTTGACGAAGGTCACAAGGTCAAAGGTCAAGGTCATCAAATTATGTGGTTTTGGCACTATTTAAACAGTTTTATGAGTGTTTGAATTTCAACCAACGAACCAACCAACCAACCAACCAACCAACCAACCAACCAACCAATCAATCAACCAACCAACCAACCAACCAACCAATCAATCAATCAATCAATCAATCAATCAATCAATCAATCAATGTTTCCGTTTCATGTGTTTGATACGGGATTCAAGGTCTCTTTTTTTCCGCTTGTTTTAATTGAGCCTATCAAACGTGTTTAACCAACATGTTTAACCAACCAACCAACCAACCAACCAACCAACCAACCAACCAACCAACCAATCAATCAATCAATGCATGTTTCCGTTTCATGTGTTAAATACGGGATCCAAGATGGTTTTTTTTTCGCTCGTTTAAATTGAGCCTATCTAACGTGTTTAACCAGCCAACGTGTTTAACCAACGTGTTTAACCAACATGTTTAACCAACGTGTTTAACCAACCAACCAATCAATGCATGTTTCCGTTTCATGTGTTAAATACGGGATCCAAGATGTTTTTTTTCGCTTGTTTAAATTGAGCCTATCTAACGTGTTTAACCAGCCAACGTGTTTAACCAACGTGTTTAACCAACATGTTTAACCAACCAACCAACCAACCAACCAATCAATGCATGTTTCCGTTTCATGTCTTAAATACGGGATCCAAGATGTTTTTTTTCGCTTGTTTAAATTGAGCCTATCTAACGTGTTTAACCAGCCAACGTGTTTAACTAACGTGTTTAACCAACATGTTTAACCAACCAACCAACCAACCAACCAATCAACCAACCAACCAATCAACCAATCAATGCATGTTTCCGTTTCATGTGTAAAATACGGGATCCAAGATGGGTTTTTTTCGCTTGTTAAAATTGAGCCTATCAAACGTGTTTAAGCTACGTGTTTAACCAGCATGTTTAACAAACGTGTTTAATCAATCAACCAACCAACCAACCAACCAACCAATAAATCAATGCATGTTTCCGTTTCATGTGTTAAATACGGGATCCAAGATGGTTTTTTTTCGCTCGTTTAAATTGAGCCTATCTAACGTGTTTAACCAGCCAACGTGTTTAACCAACGTGTTTAACCAACGTGTTTAACCAACCAACCAACCAACCAACCAACCAACCAACCAACCAATCAATCAATCAATGCATGTTTCCGTTTAATGTGTTAAATACGGGATCCAAGATGTTTTTTTTCGCTTGTTTAAATTGAGCCTATCTAACGTGTTTTACCAGCCAACGTGTTTAACCAACATGTTTAACCAACATGTTTAACCAACGTGTTTAACCAACCAACCAATCAACCAATCAATGCATGTTTCCGTTTCATGTGTTAAATACGGGATCCAAGATGTTTCTTTTTCGCTTGTTAAAATTGAGCCTATCAAACGTGTTTAAACTACGTGTTTAACCAGCATGTTTAACCAACGTGTTTAATCAACCAACCAACCAACCAACCAACCAACCAACCAACCAACCAACCAACCAATAAATCAATGCATGTTTCCGTTTTATGTGTTAAATACGGGATCCAAGATGGGTTTTTTTTCGCTTGTTTAAATTGAGCCTATCAAACGTGTTTAACCAGCCAACGTGTTTAACCAACGTGTTTAACCAACATGTTTAACCAACGTGTTTAACCAACCAACCAACCAACCAACCAATCAACCAATCAATGCATGTTTCCGTTTCATGTGTTAAATACGGGATCCAAGATGTTTTTTTTTCGCTTGTTTAAATTGAGCCTCTCCAACGTGTTTAACCAGCCAACGTGTTTAACCAACGTGTTCAATCAACATGTTTAACTAACGTGTTTAACCAACCAATCAATCACTTAATGTATGTTTCCGTGTCATGCGTTTAATACGGGATGCAAGGTCTCTTGAGGTTTTTTTTCCCTTGTTCTAAGTGACCCTATCAAACGTGTTTAATCAACCAACCAACCAACCAATCAATCAACCAACTAATCAATCAATCAATATGTATGACTGTTTATTTATGACAGTTTATTGAAGGAACAAACTCTCAATTATTCAAGAAAATTTTTATTTTATTATTGTTCTTACGTCTCTTCTGAAAAAAAAAATCCACATATTCTCTGAAACTACAAGTCCAATCGACCTGAAAATTTGCAGTCAGCAGGGCATACATGTACTGAAGGTTCATAAAAAAACTTTTTGCAGATATCTCTCAAGACTTTTCCTAGAAAAAAGAAATGGCAATGCAGTAAAAATCGCTTGCTAGGTCCGTCAATCTCAGTAAAAACCTACAATAAAATGTCCGCTCCGAGATTGAAATACTAATCTGTGTTACAAACAGGTGCTGAAAAATGGACATCATCAAAAAATAATCAATAAATGTGTTTTAAAGTTACACCGATTCAATTAAATCCAAAACATGCACTGCTTGTGAACTTTCATCAAAATGTCAATTTCCTACAATGACAAAAGAAATTACATTGTGTGCATTCCATCTCTATACATGTTGCCTGTTTAACGTCCCGACCTAAAGAGAAATAAAAAGACTAAGTTTTTCTTAATATAAACCCGCGTCACGTGATGTCTCTTCAATCTTGCGCGCGCGCTGTATCTAAAATAAAAAAAAAACTTTCCAAACTAAACATGAAACTTCTCCGGTAACTAAATAATATAGACCCTTTACAAAAACAAACAAACAAACAAATACCCCCCCCCCCCCCCTTTTTCCAAATCAATAAATCAAAAAAATCAATTGTCCATTCATCAGAGGGGAAAGACTGCCTAACAATTGTTTTCAAAACAATTGCTTTATATTTATTATTAAGTCTTTTCACTTTTTTGTGAAAAGACTTATTGTATTTGTTCTGATTATTATTATTATTATTATTATTATTTTTTTTTTTTTTTCTTCCGCCAAATTTTGTTCTTGCGCAAAATGTTTGTTTCGCAATATGTCGCTTAGATATTTCCCATATGGTATCGTATAGTTTATGCGCTTTTAAATTTCACCCTGCTAAGGCGAACCATTTTCTATGTAAGAGTTATCTCCCTTTTCACTGTTTATCCTCTGTGTGCATCTCCTTCGTAACAAAATAAGAAAGCGACAAAATTCTTTTTACAAACTGTTCGTTACATCCTCAGTAATTTTTGGCGTATTTGAATCGAAGCGATTTGATGAAATTTTATAGGAGTTATCTACCTTTACGGAATAAATTTGTCGGTATGTTTTTTAAACTCCTAAACCGTTAACCGTATAACCCTGGAATGTTTTTATTTGAGTCCCCTGGGTCCTAACTTAGAAAATTAGGTCAAGGTCAAAGGTCAAGGTCATATTTTAGATTTTTATAAGTTTTTCATTTCCCTATAATTCTTGAACGGTTATAGATACAAAAAAATTAAGCAGTGAAAAATGCTTGGTACTGTAAGGGGCAACTTTTTTACATTATGACTATATTGATTTTTTCATCATATAAGGGACATAACTCCCATCGATGGTTTTTAAAAAGCCATTTTTAGGCAAAACTCTTAAACAAAAGGTCCTTGACCCATAGGGTCTTTTGCAATGACCTTGTGGAGCAATGACCTTGACGAAGGTCACAAGGTCAAAGGTCAAGGTCATCAAATTATGTGGTTTTGGCACTATTTAAACAGTTTTATGAGTGTTTGAATTTCAACCAACGAACCAACCAACCAACCAACCAACCAACCAACCAACCAACCAATCAATCAACCAACCAACCAACCAACCAACCAATCAATCAATCAATCAATCAATCAATCAATCAATCAATCAATGTTTCCGTTTCATGTGTTTGATACGGGATTCAAGGTCTCTTTTTTTCCGCTTGTTTTAATTGAGCCTATCAAACGTGTTTAACCAACATGTTTAACCAACCAACCAACCAACCAACCAACCAACCAACCAACCAACCAACCAATCAATCAATCAATGCATGTTTCCGTTTCATGTGTTAAATACGGGATCCAAGATGGTTTTTTTTTCGCTCGTTTAAATTGAGCCTATCTAACGTGTTTAACCAGCCAACGTGTTTAACCAACGTGTTTAACCAACATGTTTAACCAACGTGTTTAACCAACCAACCAATCAATGCATGTTTCCGTTTCATGTGTTAAATACGGGATCCAAGATGTTTTTTTTCGCTTGTTTAAATTGAGCCTATCTAACGTGTTTAACCAGCCAACGTGTTTAACCAACGTGTTTAACCAACATGTTTAACCAACCAACCAACCAACCAACCAATCAATGCATGTTTCCGTTTCATGTCTTAAATACGGGATCCAAGATGTTTTTTTTCGCTTGTTTAAATTGAGCCTATCTAACGTGTTTAACCAGCCAACGTGTTTAACTAACGTGTTTAACCAACATGTTTAACCAACCAACCAACCAACCAACCAATCAACCAACCAACCAATCAACCAATCAATGCATGTTTCCGTTTCATGTGTAAAATACGGGATCCAAGATGGGTTTTTTTCGCTTGTTAAAATTGAGCCTATCAAACGTGTTTAAGCTACGTGTTTAACCAGCATGTTTAACAAACGTGTTTAATCAATCAACCAACCAACCAACCAACCAACCAATAAATCAATGCATGTTTCCGTTTCATGTGTTAAATACGGGATCCAAGATGGTTTTTTTTCGCTCGTTTAAATTGAGCCTATCTAACGTGTTTAACCAGCCAACGTGTTTAACCAACGTGTTTAACCAACGTGTTTAACCAACCAACCAACCAACCAACCAACCAACCAACCAACCAATCAATCAATCAATGCATGTTTCCGTTTAATGTGTTAAATACGGGATCCAAGATGTTTTTTTTCGCTTGTTTAAATTGAGCCTATCTAACGTGTTTTACCAGCCAACGTGTTTAACCAACATGTTTAACCAACATGTTTAACCAACGTGTTTAACCAACCAACCAATCAACCAATCAATGCATGTTTCCGTTTCATGTGTTAAATACGGGATCCAAGATGTTTCTTTTTCGCTTGTTAAAATTGAGCCTATCAAACGTGTTTAAACTACGTGTTTAACCAGCATGTTTAACCAACGTGTTTAATCAACCAACCAACCAACCAACCAACCAACCAACCAACCAACCAACCAACCAATAAATCAATGCATGTTTCCGTTTTATGTGTTAAATACGGGATCCAAGATGGGTTTTTTTTCGCTTGTTTAAATTGAGCCTATCAAACGTGTTTAACCAGCCAACGTGTTTAACCAACGTGTTTAACCAACATGTTTAACCAACGTGTTTAACCAACCAACCAACCAACCAACCAATCAACCAATCAATGCATGTTTCCGTTTCATGTGTTAAATACGGGATCCAAGATGTTTTTTTTTCGCTTGTTTAAATTGAGCCTCTCCAACGTGTTTAACCAGCCAACGTGTTTAACCAACGTGTTCAATCAACATGTTTAACTAACGTGTTTAACCAACCAATCAATCACTTAATGTATGTTTCCGTGTCATGCGTTTAATACGGGATGCAAGGTCTCTTGAGGTTTTTTTTCCCTTGTTCTAAGTGACCCTATCAAACGTGTTTAATCAACCAACCAACCAACCAATCAATCAACCAACTAATCAATCAATCAATATGTATGACTGTTTATTTATGACAGTTTATTGAAGGAACAAACTCTCAATTATTCAAGAAAATTTTTATTTTATTATTGTTCTTACGTCTCTTCTGAAAAAAAAAATCCACATATTCTCTGAAACTACAAGTCCAATCGACCTGAAAATTTGCAGTCAGCAGGGCATACATGTACTGAAGGTTCATAAAAAAACTTTTTGCAGATATCTCTCAAGACTTTTCCTAGAAAAAAGAAATGGCAATGCAGTAAAAATCGCTTGCTAGGTCCGTCAATCTCAGTAAAAACCTACAATAAAATGTCCGCTCCGAGATTGAAATACTAATCTGTGTTACAAACAGGTGCTGAAAAATGGACATCATCAAAAAATAATCAATAAATGTGTTTTAAAGTTACACCGATTCAATTAAATCCAAAACATGCACTGCTTGTGAACTTTCATCAAAATGTCAATTTCCTACAATGACAAAAGAAATTACATTGTGTGCATTCCATCTCTATACATGTTGCCTGTTTAACGTCCCGACCTAAAGAGAAATAAAAAGACTAAGTTTTTCTTAATATAAACCCGCGTCACGTGATGTCTCTTCAATCTTGCGCGCGCGCTGTATCTAAAATAAAAAAAAAACTTTCCAAACTAAACATGAAACTTCTCCGGTAACTAAATAATATAGACCCTTTACAAAAACAAACAAACAAACAAATACCCCCCCCCCCCCCTTTTTCCAAATCAATAAATCAAAAAAATCAATTGTCCATTCATCAGAGGGGAAAGACTGCCTAACAATTGTTTTCAAAACAATTGCTTTATATTTATTATTAAGTCTTTTCACTTTTTTGTGAAAAGACTTATTGTATTTGTTCTGATTATTATTATTATTATTATTATTATTTTTTTTTTTTTTTCTTCCGCCAAATTTTGTTCTTGCGCAAAATGTTTGTTTCGCAATATGTCGCTTAGATATTTCCCATATGGTATCGTATAGTTTATGCGCTTTTAAATTTCACCCTGCTAAGGCGAACCATTTTCTATGTAAGAGTTATCTCCCTTTTCACTGTTTATCCTCTGTGTGCATCTCCTTCGTAACAAAATAAGAAAGCGACAAAATTCTTTTTACAAACTGTTCGTTACATCCTCAGTAATTTTTGGCGTATTTGAATCGAAGCGATTTGATGAAATTTTATAGGAGTTATCTACCTTTACGGAATAAATTTGTCGGTATGTTTTTTAAACTCCTAAACCGTTAACCGTATAACCCTGGAATGTTTTTATTTGAGTCCCCTGGGTCCTAACTTAGAAAATTAGGTCAAGGTCAAAGGTCAAGGTCATATTTTAGATTTTTATAAGTTTTTCATTTCCCTATAATTCTTGAACGGTTATAGATACAAAAAAATTAAGCAGTGAAAAATGCTTGGTACTGTAAGGGGCAACTTTTTTACATTATGACTATATTGATTTTTTCATCATATAAGGGACATAACTCCCATCGATGGTTTTTAAAAAGCCATTTTTAGGCAAAACTCTTAAACAAAAGGTCCTTGACCCATAGGGTCTTTTGCAATGACCTTGTGGAGCAATGACCTTGACGAAGGTCACAAGGTCAAAGGTCAAGGTCATCAAATTATGTGGTTTTGGCACTATTTAAACAGTTTTATGAGTGTTTGAATTTCAACCAACGAACCAACCAACCAACCAACCAACCAACCAACCAACCAACCAATCAATCAACCAACCAACCAACCAACCAACCAATCAATCAATCAATCAATCAATCAATCAATCAATCAATCAATGTTTCCGTTTCATGTGTTTGATACGGGATTCAAGGTCTCTTTTTTTCCGCTTGTTTTAATTGAGCCTATCAAACGTGTTTAACCAACATGTTTAACCAACCAACCAACCAACCAACCAACCAACCAACCAACCAACCAACCAATCAATCAATCAATGCATGTTTCCGTTTCATGTGTTAAATACGGGATCCAAGATGGTTTTTTTTTCGCTCGTTTAAATTGAGCCTATCTAACGTGTTTAACCAGCCAACGTGTTTAACCAACGTGTTTAACCAACATGTTTAACCAACGTGTTTAACCAACCAACCAATCAATGCATGTTTCCGTTTCATGTGTTAAATACGGGATCCAAGATGTTTTTTTTCGCTTGTTTAAATTGAGCCTATCTAACGTGTTTAACCAGCCAACGTGTTTAACCAACGTGTTTAACCAACATGTTTAACCAACCAACCAACCAACCAACCAATCAATGCATGTTTCCGTTTCATGTCTTAAATACGGGATCCAAGATGTTTTTTTTCGCTTGTTTAAATTGAGCCTATCTAACGTGTTTAACCAGCCAACGTGTTTAACTAACGTGTTTAACCAACATGTTTAACCAACCAACCAACCAACCAACCAATCAACCAACCAACCAATCAACCAATCAATGCATGTTTCCGTTTCATGTGTAAAATACGGGATCCAAGATGGGTTTTTTTCGCTTGTTAAAATTGAGCCTATCAAACGTGTTTAAGCTACGTGTTTAACCAGCATGTTTAACAAACGTGTTTAATCAATCAACCAACCAACCAACCAACCAACCAATAAATCAATGCATGTTTCCGTTTCATGTGTTAAATACGGGATCCAAGATGGTTTTTTTTCGCTCGTTTAAATTGAGCCTATCTAACGTGTTTAACCAGCCAACGTGTTTAACCAACGTGTTTAACCAACGTGTTTAACCAACCAACCAACCAACCAACCAACCAACCAACCAACCAATCAATCAATCAATGCATGTTTCCGTTTAATGTGTTAAATACGGGATCCAAGATGTTTTTTTTCGCTTGTTTAAATTGAGCCTATCTAACGTGTTTTACCAGCCAACGTGTTTAACCAACATGTTTAACCAACATGTTTAACCAACGTGTTTAACCAACCAACCAATCAACCAATCAATGCATGTTTCCGTTTCATGTGTTAAATACGGGATCCAAGATGTTTCTTTTTCGCTTGTTAAAATTGAGCCTATCAAACGTGTTTAAACTACGTGTTTAACCAGCATGTTTAACCAACGTGTTTAATCAACCAACCAACCAACCAACCAACCAACCAACCAACCAACCAATAAATCAATGCATGTTTCCGTTTTATGTGTTAAATACGGGATCCAAGATGGGTTTTTTTTCGCTTGTTTAAATTGAGCCTATCAAACGTGTTTAACCAGCCAACGTGTTTAACCAACGTGTTTAACCAACATGTTTAACCAACGTGTTTAACCAACCAACCAACCAACCAACCAATCAACCAATCAATGCATGTTTCCGTTTCATGTGTTAAATACGGGATCCAAGATGTTTTTTTTTCGCTTGTTTAAATTGAGCCTCTCCAACGTGTTTAACCAGCCAACGTGTTTAACCAACGTGTTCAATCAACATGTTTAACTAACGTGTTTAACCAACCAATCAATCACTTAATGTATGTTTCCGTGTCATGCGTTTAATACGGGATGCAAGGTCTCTTGAGGTTTTTTTTCCCTTGTTCTAAGTGACCCTATCAAACGTGTTTAATCAACCAACCAACCAACCAATCAATCAACCAACTAATCAATCAATCAATATGTATGACTGTTTATTTATGACAGTTTATTGAAGGAACAAACTCTCAATTATTCAAGAAAATTTTTATTTTATTATTGTTCTTACGTCTCTTCTGAAAAAAAAAATCCACATATTCTCTGAAACTACAAGTCCAATCGACCTGAAAATTTGCAGTCAGCAGGGCATACATGTACTGAAGGTTCATAAAAAAACTTTTTGCAGATATCTCTCAAGACTTTTCCTAGAAAAAAGAAATGGCAATGCAGTAAAAATCGCTTGCTAGGTCCGTCAATCTCAGTAAAAACCTACAATAAAATGTCCGCTCCGAGATTGAAATACTAATCTGTGTTACAAACAGGTGCTGAAAAATGGACATCATCAAAAAATAATCAATAAATGTGTTTTAAAGTTACACCGATTCAATTAAATCCAAAACATGCACTGCTTGTGAACTTTCATCAAAATGTCAATTTCCTACAATGACAAAAGAAATTACATTGTGTGCATTCCATCTCTATACATGTTGCCTGTTTAACGTCCCGACCTAAAGAGAAATAAAAAGACTAAGTTTTTCTTAATATAAACCCGCGTCACGTGATGTCTCTTCAATCTTGCGCGCGCGCTGTATCTAAAATAAAAAAAAAACTTTCCAAACTAAACATGAAACTTCTCCGGTAACTAAATAATATAGACCCTTTACAAAAACAAACAAACAAACAAATACCCCCCCCCCCCCCTTTTTCCAAATCAATAAATCAAAAAAATCAATTGTCCATTCATCAGAGGGGAAAGACTGCCTAACAATTGTTTTCAAAACAATTGCTTTATATTTATTATTAAGTCTTTTCACTTTTTTGTGAAAAGACTTATTGTATTTGTTCTGATTATTATTATTATTATTATTATTATTTTTTTTTTTTTTTCTTCCGCCAAATTTTGTTCTTGCGCAAAATGTTTGTTTCGCAATATGTCGCTTAGATATTTCCCATATGGTATCGTATAGTTTATGCGCTTTTAAATTTCACCCTGCTAAGGCGAACCATTTTCTATGTAAGAGTTATCTCCCTTTTCACTGTTTATCCTCTGTGTGCATCTCCTTCGTAACAAAATAAGAAAGCGACAAAATTCTTTTTACAAACTGTTCGTTACATCCTCAGTAATTTTTGGCGTATTTGAATCGAAGCGATTTGATGAAATTTTATAGGAGTTATCTACCTTTACGGAATAAATTTGTCGGTATGTTTTTTAAACTCCTAAACCGTTAACCGTATAACCCTGGAATGTTTTTATTTGAGTCCCCTGGGTCCTAACTTAGAAAATTAGGTCAAGGTCAAAGGTCAAGGTCATATTTTAGATTTTTATAAGTTTTTCATTTCCCTATAATTCTTGAACGGTTATAGATACAAAAAAATTAAGCAGTGAAAAATGCTTGGTACTGTAAGGGGCAACTTTTTTACATTATGACTATATTGATTTTTTCATCATATAAGGGACATAACTCCCATCGATGGTTTTTAAAAAGCCATTTTTAGGCAAAACTCTTAAACAAAAGGTCCTTGACCCATAGGGTCTTTTGCAATGACCTTGTGGAGCAATGACCTTGACGAAGGTCACAAGGTCAAAGGTCAAGGTCATCAAATTATGTGGTTTTGGCACTATTTAAACAGTTTTATGAGTGTTTGAATTTCAACCAACGAACCAACCAACCAACCAACCAACCAACCAACCAACCAACCAATCAATCAACCAACCAACCAACCAACCAACCAATCAATCAATCAATCAATCAATCAATCAATCAATCAATCAATGTTTCCGTTTCATGTGTTTGATACGGGATTCAAGGTCTCTTTTTTTCCGCTTGTTTTAATTGAGCCTATCAAACGTGTTTAACCAACATGTTTAACCAACCAACCAACCAACCAACCAACCAACCAACCAACCAACCAACCAATCAATCAATCAATGCATGTTTCCGTTTCATGTGTTAAATACGGGATCCAAGATGGTTTTTTTTTCGCTCGTTTAAATTGAGCCTATCTAACGTGTTTAACCAGCCAACGTGTTTAACCAACGTGTTTAACCAACATGTTTAACCAACGTGTTTAACCAACCAACCAATCAATGCATGTTTCCGTTTCATGTGTTAAATACGGGATCCAAGATGTTTTTTTTCGCTTGTTTAAATTGAGCCTATCTAACGTGTTTAACCAGCCAACGTGTTTAACCAACGTGTTTAACCAACATGTTTAACCAACCAACCAACCAACCAACCAATCAATGCATGTTTCCGTTTCATGTCTTAAATACGGGATCCAAGATGTTTTTTTTCGCTTGTTTAAATTGAGCCTATCTAACGTGTTTAACCAGCCAACGTGTTTAACTAACGTGTTTAACCAACATGTTTAACCAACCAACCAACCAACCAACCAATCAACCAACCAACCAATCAACCAATCAATGCATGTTTCCGTTTCATGTGTAAAATACGGGATCCAAGATGGGTTTTTTTCGCTTGTTAAAATTGAGCCTATCAAACGTGTTTAAGCTACGTGTTTAACCAGCATGTTTAACAAACGTGTTTAATCAATCAACCAACCAACCAACCAACCAACCAATAAATCAATGCATGTTTCCGTTTCATGTGTTAAATACGGGATCCAAGATGGTTTTTTTTCGCTCGTTTAAATTGAGCCTATCTAACGTGTTTAACCAGCCAACGTGTTTAACCAACGTGTTTAACCAACGTGTTTAACCAACCAACCAACCAACCAACCAACCAACCAACCAACCAATCAATCAATCAATGCATGTTTCCGTTTAATGTGTTAAATACGGGATCCAAGATGTTTTTTTTCGCTTGTTTAAATTGAGCCTATCTAACGTGTTTTACCAGCCAACGTGTTTAACCAACATGTTTAACCAACATGTTTAACCAACGTGTTTAACCAACCAACCAATCAACCAATCAATGCATGTTTCCGTTTCATGTGTTAAATACGGGATCCAAGATGTTTCTTTTTCGCTTGTTAAAATTGAGCCTATCAAACGTGTTTAAACTACGTGTTTAACCAGCATGTTTAACCAACGTGTTTAATCAACCAACCAACCAACCAACCAACCAACCCAACCAACCAACCAACCAATAAATCAATGCATGTTTCCGTTTTATGTGTTAAATACGGGATCCAAGATGGGTTTTTTTTCGCTTGTTTAAATTGAGCCTATCAAACGTGTTTAACCAGCCAACGTGTTTAACCAACGTGTTTAACCAACATGTTTAACCAACGTGTTTAACCAACCAACCAACCAACCAACCAATCAACCAATCAATGCATGTTTCCGTTTCATGTGTTAAATACGGGATCCAAGATGTTTTTTTTTCGCTTGTTTAAATTGAGCCTCTCCAACGTGTTTAACCAGCCAACGTGTTTAACCAACGTGTTCAATCAACATGTTTAACTAACGTGTTTAACCAACCAATCAATCACTTAATGTATGTTTCCGTGTCATGCGTTTAATACGGGATGCAAGGTCTCTTGAGGTTTTTTTTCCCTTGTTCTAAGTGACCCTATCAAACGTGTTTAATCAACCAACCAACCAACCAATCAATCAACCAACTAATCAATCAATCAATATGTATGACTGTTTATTTATGACAGTTTATTGAAGGAACAAACTCTCAATTATTCAAGAAAATTTTTATTTTATTATTGTTCTTACGTCTCTTCTGAAAAAAAAAATCCACATATTCTCTGAAACTACAAGTCCAATCGACCTGAAAATTTGCAGTCAGCAGGGCATACATGTACTGAAGGTTCATAAAAAAACTTTTTGCAGATATCTCTCAAGACTTTTCCTAGAAAAAAGAAATGGCAATGCAGTAAAAATCGCTTGCTAGGTCCGTCAATCTCAGTAAAAACCTACAATAAAATGTCCGCTCCGAGATTGAAATACTAATCTGTGTTACAAACAGGTGCTGAAAAATGGACATCATCAAAAAATAATCAATAAATGTGTTTTAAAGTTACACCGATTCAATTAAATCCAAAACATGCACTGCTTGTGAACTTTCATCAAAATGTCAATTTCCTACAATGACAAAAGAAATTACATTGTGTGCATTCCATCTCTATACATGTTGCCTGTTTAACGTCCCGACCTAAAGAGAAATAAAAAGACTAAGTTTTTCTTAATATAAACCCGCGTCACGTGATGTCTCTTCAATCTTGCGCGCGCGCTGTATCTAAAATAAAAAAAAAACTTTCCAAACTAAACATGAAACTTCTCCGGTAACTAAATAATATAGACCCTTTACAAAAACAAACAAACAAACAAATACCCCCCCCCCCCCCCTTTTTCCAAATCAATAAATCAAAAAAATCAATTGTCCATTCATCAGAGGGGAAAGACTGCCTAACAATTGTTTTCAAAACAATTGCTTTATATTTATTATTAAGTCTTTTCACTTTTTTGTGAAAAGACTTATTGTATTTGTTCTGATTATTATTATTATTATTATTATTATTTTTTTTTTTTTTTCTTCCGCCAAATTTTGTTCTTGCGCAAAATGTTTGTTTCGCAATATGTCGCTTAGATATTTCCCATATGGTATCGTATAGTTTATGCGCTTTTAAATTTCACCCTGCTAAGGCGAACCATTTTCTATGTAAGAGTTATCTCCCTTTTCACTGTTTATCCTCTGTGTGCATCTCCTTCGTAACAAAATAAGAAAGCGACAAAATTCTTTTTACAAACTGTTCGTTACATCCTCAGTAATTTTTGGCGTATTTGAATCGAAGCGATTTGATGAAATTTTATAGGAGTTATCTACCTTTACGGAATAAATTTGTCGGTATGTTTTTTAAACTCCTAAACCGTTAACCGTATAACCCTGGAATGTTTTTATTTGAGTCCCCTGGGTCCTAACTTAGAAAATTAGGTCAAGGTCAAAGGTCAAGGTCATATTTTAGATTTTTATAAGTTTTTCATTTCCCTATAATTCTTGAACGGTTATAGATACAAAAAAATTAAGCAGTGAAAAATGCTTGGTACTGTAAGGGGCAACTTTTTTACATTATGACTATATTGATTTTTTCATCATATAAGGGACATAACTCCCATCGATGGTTTTTAAAAAGCCATTTTTAGGCAAAACTCTTAAACAAAAGGTCCTTGACCCATAGGGTCTTTTGCAATGACCTTGTGGAGCAATGACCTTGACGAAGGTCACAAGGTCAAAGGTCAAGGTCATCAAATTATGTGGTTTTGGCACTATTTAAACAGTTTTATGAGTGTTTGAATTTCAACCAACGAACCAACCAACCAACCAACCAACCAACCAACCAACCAACCAATCAATCAACCAACCAACCAACCAACCAACCAATCAATCAATCAATCAATCAATCAATCAATCAATCAATCAATGTTTCCGTTTCATGTGTTTGATACGGGATTCAAGGTCTCTTTTTTTCCGCTTGTTTTAATTGAGCCTATCAAACGTGTTTAACCAACATGTTTAACCAACCAACCAACCAACCAACCAACCAACCAACCAACCAACCAACCAATCAATCAATCAATGCATGTTTCCGTTTCATGTGTTAAATACGGGATCCAAGATGGTTTTTTTTTCGCTCGTTTAAATTGAGCCTATCTAACGTGTTTAACCAGCCAACGTGTTTAACCAACGTGTTTAACCAACATGTTTAACCAACGTGTTTAACCAACCAACCAATCAATGCATGTTTCCGTTTCATGTGTTAAATACGGGATCCAAGATGTTTTTTTTCGCTTGTTTAAATTGAGCCTATCTAACGTGTTTAACCAGCCAACGTGTTTAACCAACGTGTTTAACCAACATGTTTAACCAACCAACCAACCAACCAACCAATCAATGCATGTTTCCGTTTCATGTCTTAAATACGGGATCCAAGATGTTTTTTTTCGCTTGTTTAAATTGAGCCTATCTAACGTGTTTAACCAGCCAACGTGTTTAACTAACGTGTTTAACCAACATGTTTAACCAACCAACCAACCAACCAACCAATCAACCAACCAACCAATCAACCAATCAATGCATGTTTCCGTTTCATGTGTAAAATACGGGATCCAAGATGGGTTTTTTTCGCTTGTTAAAATTGAGCCTATCAAACGTGTTTAAGCTACGTGTTTAACCAGCATGTTTAACAAACGTGTTTAATCAATCAACCAACCAACCAACCAACCAACCAATAAATCAATGCATGTTTCCGTTTCATGTGTTAAATACGGGATCCAAGATGGTTTTTTTTCGCTCGTTTAAATTGAGCCTATCTAACGTGTTTAACCAGCCAACGTGTTTAACCAACGTGTTTAACCAACGTGTTTAACCAACCAACCAACCAACCAACCAACCAACCAACCAACCAATCAATCAATCAATGCATGTTTCCGTTTAATGTGTTAAATACGGGATCCAAGATGTTTTTTTTCGCTTGTTTAAATTGAGCCTATCTAACGTGTTTTACCAGCCAACGTGTTTAACCAACATGTTTAACCAACATGTTTAACCAACGTGTTTAACCAACCAACCAATCAACCAATCAATGCATGTTTCCGTTTCATGTGTTAAATACGGGATCCAAGATGTTTCTTTTTCGCTTGTTAAAATTGAGCCTATCAAACGTGTTTAAACTACGTGTTTAACCAGCATGTTTAACCAACGTGTTTAATCAACCAACCAACCAACCAACCAACCAACCAACCAACCAACCAATAAATCAATGCATGTTTCCGTTTTATGTGTTAAATACGGGATCCAAGATGGGTTTTTTTTCGCTTGTTTAAATTGAGCCTATCAAACGTGTTTAACCAGCCAACGTGTTTAACCAACGTGTTTAACCAACATGTTTAACCAACGTGTTTAACCAACCAACCAACCAACCAACCAATCAACCAATCAATGCATGTTTCCGTTTCATGTGTTAAATACGGGATCCAAGATGTTTTTTTTTCGCTTGTTTAAATTGAGCCTCTCCAACGTGTTTAACCAGCCAACGTGTTTAACCAACGTGTTCAATCAACATGTTTAACTAACGTGTTTAACCAACCAATCAATCACTTAATGTATGTTTCCGTGTCATGCGTTTAATACGGGATGCAAGGTCTCTTGAGGTTTTTTTTCCCTTGTTCTAAGTGACCCTATCAAACGTGTTTAATCAACCAACCAACCAACCAATCAATCAACCAACTAATCAATCAATCAATATGTATGACTGTTTATTTATGACAGTTTATTGAAGGAACAAACTCTCAATTATTCAAGAAAATTTTTATTTTATTATTGTTCTTACGTCTCTTCTGAAAAAAAAAATCCACATATTCTCTGAAACTACAAGTCCAATCGACCTGAAAATTTGCAGTCAGCAGGGCATACATGTACTGAAGGTTCATAAAAAAACTTTTTGCAGATATCTCTCAAGACTTTTCCTAGAAAAAAGAAATGGCAATGCAGTAAAAATCGCTTGCTAGGTCCGTCAATCTCAGTAAAAACCTACAATAAAATGTCCGCTCCGAGATTGAAATACTAATCTGTGTTACAAACAGGTGCTGAAAAATGGACATCATCAAAAAATAATCAATAAATGTGTTTTAAAGTTACACCGATTCAATTAAATCCAAAACATGCACTGCTTGTGAACTTTCATCAAAATGTCAATTTCCTACAATGACAAAAGAAATTACATTGTGTGCATTCCATCTCTATACATGTTGCCTGTTTAACGTCCCGACCTAAAGAGAAATAAAAAGACTAAGTTTTTCTTAATATAAACCCGCGTCACGTGATGTCTCTTCAATCTTGCGCGCGCGCTGTATCTAAAATAAAAAAAAAACTTTCCAAACTAAACATGAAACTTCTCCGGTAACTAAATAATATAGACCCTTTACAAAAACAAACAAACAAACAAATACCCCCCCCCCCCCCTTTTTCCAAATCAATAAATCAAAAAAATCAATTGTCCATTCATCAGAGGGGAAAGACTGCCTAACAATTGTTTTCAAAACAATTGCTTTATATTTATTATTAAGTCTTTTCACTTTTTTGTGAAAAGACTTATTGTATTTGTTCTGATTATTATTATTATTATTATTATTATTTTTTTTTTTTTTTCTTCCGCCAAATTTTGTTCTTGCGCAAAATGTTTGTTTCGCAATATGTCGCTTAGATATTTCCCATATGGTATCGTATAGTTTATGCGCTTTTAAATTTCACCCTGCTAAGGCGAACCATTTTCTATGTAAGAGTTATCTCCCTTTTCACTGTTTATCCTCTGTGTGCATCTCCTTCGTAACAAAATAAGAAAGCGACAAAATTCTTTTTACAAACTGTTCGTTACATCCTCAGTAATTTTTGGCGTATTTGAATCGAAGCGATTTGATGAAATTTTATAGGAGTTATCTACCTTTACGGAATAAATTTGTCGGTATGTTTTTTAAACTCCTAAACCGTTAACCGTATAACCCTGGAATGTTTTTATTTGAGTCCCCTGGGTCCTAACTTAGAAAATTAGGTCAAGGTCAAAGGTCAAGGTCATATTTTAGATTTTTATAAGTTTTTCATTTCCCTATAATTCTTGAACGGTTATAGATACAAAAAAATTAAGCAGTGAAAAATGCTTGGTACTGTAAGGGGCAACTTTTTTACATTATGACTATATTGATTTTTTCATCATATAAGGGACATAACTCCCATCGATGGTTTTTAAAAAGCCATTTTTAGGCAAAACTCTTAAACAAAAGGTCCTTGACCCATAGGGTCTTTTGCAATGACCTTGTGGAGCAATGACCTTGACGAAGGTCACAAGGTCAAAGGTCAAGGTCATCAAATTATGTGGTTTTGGCACTATTTAAACAGTTTTATGAGTGTTTGAATTTCAACCAACGAACCAACCAACCAACCAACCAACCAACCAACCAACCAACCAATCAATCAACCAACCAACCAACCAACCAACCAATCAATCAATCAATCAATCAATCAATCAATCAATCAATCAATGTTTCCGTTTCATGTGTTTGATACGGGATTCAAGGTCTCTTTTTTTCCGCTTGTTTTAATTGAGCCTATCAAACGTGTTTAACCAACATGTTTAACCAACCAACCAACCAACCAACCAACCAACCAACCAACCAACCAACCAATCAATCAATCAATGCATGTTTCCGTTTCATGTGTTAAATACGGGATCCAAGATGGTTTTTTTTTCGCTCGTTTAAATTGAGCCTATCTAACGTGTTTAACCAGCCAACGTGTTTAACCAACGTGTTTAACCAACATGTTTAACCAACGTGTTTAACCAACCAACCAATCAATGCATGTTTCCGTTTCATGTGTTAAATACGGGATCCAAGATGTTTTTTTTCGCTTGTTTAAATTGAGCCTATCTAACGTGTTTAACCAGCCAACGTGTTTAACCAACGTGTTTAACCAACATGTTTAACCAACCAACCAACCAACCAACCAATCAATGCATGTTTCCGTTTCATGTCTTAAATACGGGATCCAAGATGTTTTTTTTCGCTTGTTTAAATTGAGCCTATCTAACGTGTTTAACCAGCCAACGTGTTTAACTAACGTGTTTAACCAACATGTTTAACCAACCAACCAACCAACCAACCAATCAACCAACCAACCAATCAACCAATCAATGCATGTTTCCGTTTCATGTGTAAAATACGGGATCCAAGATGGGTTTTTTTCGCTTGTTAAAATTGAGCCTATCAAACGTGTTTAAGCTACGTGTTTAACCAGCATGTTTAACAAACGTGTTTAATCAATCAACCAACCAACCAACCAACCAACCAATAAATCAATGCATGTTTCCGTTTCATGTGTTAAATACGGGATCCAAGATGGTTTTTTTTCGCTCGTTTAAATTGAGCCTATCTAACGTGTTTAACCAGCCAACGTGTTTAACCAACGTGTTTAACCAACGTGTTTAACCAACCAACCAACCAACCAACCAACCAACCAACCAACCAATCAATCAATCAATGCATGTTTCCGTTTAATGTGTTAAATACGGGATCCAAGATGTTTTTTTTCGCTTGTTTAAATTGAGCCTATCTAACGTGTTTTACCAGCCAACGTGTTTAACCAACATGTTTAACCAACATGTTTAACCAACGTGTTTAACCAACCAACCAATCAACCAATCAATGCATGTTTCCGTTTCATGTGTTAAATACGGGATCCAAGATGTTTCTTTTTCGCTTGTTAAAATTGAGCCTATCAAACGTGTTTAAACTACGTGTTTAACCAGCATGTTTAACCAACGTGTTTAATCAACCAACCAACCAACCAACCAACCAACCAACCAACCAACCAACCAACCAATAAATCAATGCATGTTTCCGTTTTATGTGTTAAATACGGGATCCAAGATGGGTTTTTTTTCGCTTGTTTAAATTGAGCCTATCAAACGTGTTTAACCAGCCAACGTGTTTAACCAACGTGTTTAACCAACATGTTTAACCAACGTGTTTAACCAACCAACCAACCAACCAACCAATCAACCAATCAATGCATGTTTCCGTTTCATGTGTTAAATACGGGATCCAAGATGTTTTTTTTTCGCTTGTTTAAATTGAGCCTCTCCAACGTGTTTAACCAGCCAACGTGTTTAACCAACGTGTTCAATCAACATGTTTAACTAACGTGTTTAACCAACCAATCAATCACTTAATGTATGTTTCCGTGTCATGCGTTTAATACGGGATGCAAGGTCTCTTGAGGTTTTTTTTCCCTTGTTCTAAGTGACCCTATCAAACGTGTTTAATCAACCAACCAACCAACCAATCAATCAACCAACTAATCAATCAATCAATATGTATGACTGTTTATTTATGACAGTTTATTGAAGGAACAAACTCTCAATTATTCAAGAAAATTTTTATTTTATTATTGTTCTTACGTCTCTTCTGAAAAAAAAAATCCACATATTCTCTGAAACTACAAGTCCAATCGACCTGAAAATTTGCAGTCAGCAGGGCATACATGTACTGAAGGTTCATAAAAAAACTTTTTGCAGATATCTCTCAAGACTTTTCCTAGAAAAAAGAAATGGCAATGCAGTAAAAATCGCTTGCTAGGTCCGTCAATCTCAGTAAAAACCTACAATAAAATGTCCGCTCCGAGATTGAAATACTAATCTGTGTTACAAACAGGTGCTGAAAAATGGACATCATCAAAAAATAATCAATAAATGTGTTTTAAAGTTACACCGATTCAATTAAATCCAAAACATGCACTGCTTGTGAACTTTCATCAAAATGTCAATTTCCTACAATGACAAAAGAAATTACATTGTGTGCATTCCATCTCTATACATGTTGCCTGTTTAACGTCCCGACCTAAAGAGAAATAAAAAGACTAAGTTTTTCTTAATATAAACCCGCGTCACGTGATGTCTCTTCAATCTTGCGCGCGCGCTGTATCTAAAATAAAAAAAAAACTTTCCAAACTAAACATGAAACTTCTCCGGTAACTAAATAATATAGACCCTTTACAAAAACAAACAAACAAACAAATACCCCCCCCCCCCCCTTTTTCCAAATCAATAAATCAAAAAAATCAATTGTCCATTCATCAGAGGGGAAAGACTGCCTAACAATTGTTTTCAAAACAATTGCTTTATATTTATTATTAAGTCTTTTCACTTTTTTGTGAAAAGACTTATTGTATTTGTTCTGATTATTATTATTATTATTATTATTATTTTTTTTTTTTTTTCTTCCGCCAAATTTTGTTCTTGCGCAAAATGTTTGTTTCGCAATATGTCGCTTAGATATTTCCCATATGGTATCGTATAGTTTATGCGCTTTTAAATTTCACCCTGCTAAGGCGAACCATTTTCTATGTAAGAGTTATCTCCCTTTTCACTGTTTATCCTCTGTGTGCATCTCCTTCGTAACAAAATAAGAAAGCGACAAAATTCTTTTTACAAACTGTTCGTTACATCCTCAGTAATTTTTGGCGTATTTGAATCGAAGCGATTTGATGAAATTTTATAGGAGTTATCTACCTTTACGGAATAAATTTGTCGGTATGTTTTTTAAACTCCTAAACCGTTAACCGTATAACCCTGGAATGTTTTTATTTGAGTCCCCTGGGTCCTAACTTAGAAAATTAGGTCAAGGTCAAAGGTCAAGGTCATATTTTAGATTTTTATAAGTTTTTCATTTCCCTATAATTCTTGAACGGTTATAGATACAAAAAAATTAAGCAGTGAAAAATGCTTGGTACTGTAAGGGGCAACTTTTTTACATTATGACTATATTGATTTTTTCATCATATAAGGGACATAACTCCCATCGATGGTTTTTAAAAAGCCATTTTTAGGCAAAACTCTTAAACAAAAGGTCCTTGACCCATAGGGTCTTTTGCAATGACCTTGTGGAGCAATGACCTTGACGAAGGTCACAAGGTCAAAGGTCAAGGTCATCAAATTATGTGGTTTTGGCACTATTTAAACAGTTTTATGAGTGTTTGAATTTCAACCAACGAACCAACCAACCAACCAACCAACCAACCAACCAACCAACCAATCAATCAACCAACCAACCAACCAACCAACCAATCAATCAATCAATCAATCAATCAATCAATCAATCAATCAATGTTTCCGTTTCATGTGTTTGATACGGGATTCAAGGTCTCTTTTTTTCCGCTTGTTTTAATTGAGCCTATCAAACGTGTTTAACCAACATGTTTAACCAACCAACCAACCAACCAACCAACCAACCAACCAACCAACCAACCAATCAATCAATCAATGCATGTTTCCGTTTCATGTGTTAAATACGGGATCCAAGATGGTTTTTTTTTCGCTCGTTTAAATTGAGCCTATCTAACGTGTTTAACCAGCCAACGTGTTTAACCAACGTGTTTAACCAACATGTTTAACCAACGTGTTTAACCAACCAACCAATCAATGCATGTTTCCGTTTCATGTGTTAAATACGGGATCCAAGATGTTTTTTTTCGCTTGTTTAAATTGAGCCTATCTAACGTGTTTAACCAGCCAACGTGTTTAACCAACGTGTTTAACCAACATGTTTAACCAACCAACCAACCAACCAACCAATCAATGCATGTTTCCGTTTCATGTCTTAAATACGGGATCCAAGATGTTTTTTTTCGCTTGTTTAAATTGAGCCTATCTAACGTGTTTAACCAGCCAACGTGTTTAACTAACGTGTTTAACCAACATGTTTAACCAACCAACCAACCAACCAACCAATCAACCAACCAACCAATCAACCAATCAATGCATGTTTCCGTTTCATGTGTAAAATACGGGATCCAAGATGGGTTTTTTTCGCTTGTTAAAATTGAGCCTATCAAACGTGTTTAAGCTACGTGTTTAACCAGCATGTTTAACAAACGTGTTTAATCAATCAACCAACCAACCAACCAACCAACCAATAAATCAATGCATGTTTCCGTTTCATGTGTTAAATACGGGATCCAAGATGGTTTTTTTTCGCTCGTTTAAATTGAGCCTATCTAACGTGTTTAACCAGCCAACGTGTTTAACCAACGTGTTTAACCAACGTGTTTAACCAACCAACCAACCAACCAACCAACCAACCAACCAACCAATCAATCAATCAATGCATGTTTCCGTTTAATGTGTTAAATACGGGATCCAAGATGTTTTTTTTCGCTTGTTTAAATTGAGCCTATCTAACGTGTTTTACCAGCCAACGTGTTTAACCAACATGTTTAACCAACATGTTTAACCAACGTGTTTAACCAACCAACCAATCAACCAATCAATGCATGTTTCCGTTTCATGTGTTAAATACGGGATCCAAGATGTTTCTTTTTCGCTTGTTAAAATTGAGCCTATCAAACGTGTTTAAACTACGTGTTTAACCAGCATGTTTAACCAACGTGTTTAATCAACCAACCAACCAACCAACCAACCAACCAACCAACCAACCAATAAATCAATGCATGTTTCCGTTTTATGTGTTAAATACGGGATCCAAGATGGGTTTTTTTTCGCTTGTTTAAATTGAGCCTATCAAACGTGTTTAACCAGCCAACGTGTTTAACCAACGTGTTTAACCAACATGTTTAACCAACGTGTTTAACCAACCAACCAACCAACCAACCAATCAACCAATCAATGCATGTTTCCGTTTCATGTGTTAAATACGGGATCCAAGATGTTTTTTTTTCGCTTGTTTAAATTGAGCCTCTCCAACGTGTTTAACCAGCCAACGTGTTTAACCAACGTGTTCAATCAACATGTTTAACTAACGTGTTTAACCAACCAATCAATCACTTAATGTATGTTTCCGTGTCATGCGTTTAATACGGGATGCAAGGTCTCTTGAGGTTTTTTTTCCCTTGTTCTAAGTGACCCTATCAAACGTGTTTAATCAACCAACCAACCAACCAATCAATCAACCAACTAATCAATCAATCAATATGTATGACTGTTTATTTATGACAGTTTATTGAAGGAACAAACTCTCAATTATTCAAGAAAATTTTTATTTTATTATTGTTCTTACGTCTCTTCTGAAAAAAAAAATCCACATATTCTCTGAAACTACAAGTCCAATCGACCTGAAAATTTGCAGTCAGCAGGGCATACATGTACTGAAGGTTCATAAAAAAACTTTTTGCAGATATCTCTCAAGACTTTTCCTAGAAAAAAGAAATGGCAATGCAGTAAAAATCGCTTGCTAGGTCCGTCAATCTCAGTAAAAACCTACAATAAAATGTCCGCTCCGAGATTGAAATACTAATCTGTGTTACAAACAGGTGCTGAAAAATGGACATCATCAAAAAATAATCAATAAATGTGTTTTAAAGTTACACCGATTCAATTAAATCCAAAACATGCACTGCTTGTG
Source organism: Mytilus edulis (assembly GCF_963676685.1). Classification (NCBI taxonomy): domain Eukaryota; kingdom Metazoa; phylum Mollusca; class Bivalvia; order Mytilida; family Mytilidae; genus Mytilus; species Mytilus edulis. The sequence continues at coordinate 2,003 of NW_027267344.1, read as the reverse complement.
AACTTTCATCAAAATGTCAATTTCCTACAATGACAAAAGAAATTACATTGTGTGCATTCCATCTCTATACATGTTGCCTGTTTAACGTCCCGACCTAAAGAGAAATAAAAAGACTAAGTTTTTCTTAATATAAACCCGCGTCACGTGATGTCTCTTCAATCTTGCGCGCGCGCTGTATCTAAAATAAAAAAAAAACTTTCCAAACTAAACATGAAACTTCTCCGGTAACTAAATAATATAGACCCTTTACAAAAACAAACAAACAAACAAATACCCCCCCCCCCCCCCTTTTTCCAAATCAATAAATCAAAAAAATCAATTGTCCATTCATCAGAGGGGAAAGACTGCCTAACAATTGTTTTCAAAACAATTGCTTTATATTTATTATTAAGTCTTTTCACTTTTTTGTGAAAAGACTTATTGTATTTGTTCTGATTATTATTATTATTATTATTATTATTTTTTTTTTTTTTCTTCCGCCAAATTTTGTTCTTGCGCAAAATGTTTGTTTCGCAATATGTCGCTTAGATATTTCCCATATGGTATCGTATAGTTTATGCGCTTTTAAATTTCACCCTGCTAAGGCGAACCATTTTCTATGTAAGAGTTATCTCCCTTTTCACTGTTTATCCTCTGTGTGCATCTCCTTCGTAACAAAATAAGAAAGCGACAAAATTCTTTTTACAAACTGTTCGTTACATCCTCAGTAATTTTTGGCGTATTTGAATCGAAGCGATTTGATGAAATTTTATAGGAGTTATCTACCTTTACGGAATAAATTTGTCGGTATGTTTTTTAAACTCCTAAACCGTTAACCGTATAACCCTGGAATGTTTTTATTTGAGTCCCCTGGGTCCTAACTTAGAAAATTAGGTCAAGGTCAAAGGTCAAGGTCATATTTTAGATTTTTATAAGTTTTTCATTTCCCTATAATTCTTGAACGGTTATAGATACAAAAAAATTAAGCAGTGAAAAATGCTTGGTACTGTAAGGGGCAACTTTTTTACATTATGACTATATTGATTTTTTCATCATATAAGGGACATAACTCCCATCGATGGTTTTTAAAAAGCCATTTTTAGGCAAAACTCTTAAACAAAAGGTCCTTGACCCATAGGGTCTTTTGCAATGACCTTGTGGAGCAATGACCTTGACGAAGGTCACAAGGTCAAAGGTCAAGGTCATCAAATTATGTGGTTTTGGCACTATTTAAACAGTTTTATGAGTGTTTGAATTTCAACCAACGAACCAACCAACCAACCAACCAACCAACCAACCAACCAACCAATCAATCAACCAACCAACCAACCAACCAACCAATCAATCAATCAATCAATCAATCAATCAATCAATCAATCAATGTTTCCGTTTCATGTGTTTGATACGGGATTCAAGGTCTCTTTTTTTCCGCTTGTTTTAATTGAGCCTATCAAACGTGTTTAACCAACATGTTTAACCAACCAACCAACCAACCAACCAACCAACCAACCAACCAACCAACCAATCAATCAATCAATGCATGTTTCCGTTTCATGTGTTAAATACGGGATCCAAGATGGTTTTTTTTTCGCTCGTTTAAATTGAGCCTATCTAACGTGTTTAACCAGCCAACGTGTTTAACCAACGTGTTTAACCAACATGTTTAACCAACGTGTTTAACCAACCAACCAATCAATGCATGTTTCCGTTTCATGTGTTAAATACGGGATCCAAGATGTTTTTTTTCGCTTGTTTAAATTGAGCCTATCTAACGTGTTTAACCAGCCAACGTGTTTAACCAACGTGTTTAACCAACATGTTTAACCAACCAACCAACCAACCAACCAATCAATGCATGTTTCCGTTTCATGTCTTAAATACGGGATCCAAGATGTTTTTTTTCGCTTGTTTAAATTGAGCCTATCTAACGTGTTTAACCAGCCAACGTGTTTAACTAACGTGTTTAACCAACATGTTTAACCAACCAACCAACCAACCAACCAATCAACCAACCAACCAATCAA
>NW_027267343.1:0-22219 GCF_963676685.1 Mytilus edulis | reverse complement strand
CCCCAAGATGGTACTCAGAATAGAATCCTATACGGCTTCTGATTGGTTGATACAGGATTGGAATTACATTAAATCGAAAGCTTATCCAATTAGGTTTAAAAATTGCCGAAAATCATATTCACATTTTACGAAGTATAGAAAATATCTTCAATTTCTGCATGTCGGAGCCATTAAAAATATGCCTTTTTCAGTAAGCGAAAAAAGTAGACGATTTTTTTCAACTGCATTTTAGGTCAATTTGAGCCGCATGACCCTATATTTTTTGTTGGTTGTAATGCAACACTGGCATTTCTAGTAACAGGAACTGCCACCCGTTTTTCCCTAGTTTGTGTAGTCTTCGAGAAAAAAAATACGGAACACTAGTGGTATCCTATGGAAAATGCATTACGAATAATTGCGCTCTTGTAACCTATAGAGAAATGACACTTTTTTTTAATAAGGCTTTGAAAAATATCAAAAATTGTCATTTTGCTCGGGAAAAATGTGAAACAGTGAGAAACGGGGTCAAATGGACTTTTCATCGACGTGAATTCATTCTATAGTCTGTTTCCTATTTGTATTTATTTCTATATCTAAATCTAGGGTGGGCTCGAATGTCGACAAGGTATGAAGAGTATGCAACGTTTTTGTGATATCTACTGTTTTTATCGGAAAGAGCATGTATAAATCTTGAATTTGAAGGTAAATTTTGGTTTTTAACCTTAATGACAGTGTCTCAGTTGATGTTCTAGCAAAAAGCTAATTTCGTGAAAATTGGCCAAAAGGGTCCCTAAGCAAATACCAACGATTTAGTTAAATTGCAAAGTAGAAAAATTAATCTTGGCATTGAATATCGTAGTCTAAGAATAGTTTCTCTGGTTAAAGTAGAAATATCATAATATTTTCAACATTTGGGAAAACTATAGTCTGTTTCAAAAACGTGTTTTTTCGAGAAATGGTTTCATATATAGCCATTCTTCCAAATTCGATGTAGCTTTTCCATATCAGAACGGTTTTGTCGACAATATGGTCAGTGTTGGATGACCTTCGAAAAATTAAGCCAATAAATTAACATTATCTTCATGTCTCTTTGACCAGTACCGTATTTGGTGAAAAAATCAGTTCCAATTTTAGGCCTGATCGGCGGGCAAAAACTAATTCTCCAAATTCAGAGAGTGATCAGATAATGTTTTGAAGATGTGATATCATCTAGATAGACGCGAGCGCGACTTTTGGCGCGGGCGCTTAATTTTCGGAAATTTTTTTCACTACTCTATAGGTTACAAGAGCGCAATTATTTGTTTACATTTTACCGGCAAGTTTTTTACCCCAAGATGGTACTCAGAATAGAATCCTATACGGCTTCTGATTGGTTGATACAGGATTGGAATTACATTAAATCGAAAGCTTATCCAATTAGGTTTAAAAATTGCCGAAAATCATATTCACATTTTACGAAGTATAGAAAATATCTTCAATTTCTGCATGTCGGAGCCATTAAAAATATGCCTTTTTCAGTAAGCGAAAAAAGTAGACGATTTTTTTCAACTGCATTTTAGGTCAATTTGAGCCGCATGACCCTATATTTTTTGTTGGTTGTAATGCAACACTGGCATTTCTAGTAACAGGAACTGCCACCCGTTTTTCCCTAGTTTGTGTAGTCTTCGAGAAAAAAAATACGGAACACTAGTGGTATCCTATGGAAAATGCATTACGAATAATTGCGCTCTTGTAACCTATAGAGAAATGACACTTTTTTTTAATAAGGCTTTGAAAAATATCAAAAATTGTCATTTTGCTCGGGAAAAATGTGAAACAGTGAGAAACGGGGTCAAATGGACTTTTCATCGACGTGAATTCATTCTATAGTCTGTTTCCTATTTGTATTTATTTCTATATCTAAATCTAGGGTGGGCTCGAATGTCGACAAGGTATGAAGAGTATGCAACGTTTTTGTGATATCTACTGTTTTTATCGGAAAGAGCATGTATAAATCTTGAATTTGAAGGTAAATTTTGGTTTTTAACCTTAATGACAGTGTCTCAGTTGATGTTCTAGCAAAAAGCTAATTTCGTGAAAATTGGCCAAAAGGGTCCCTAAGCAAATACCAACGATTTAGTTAAATTGCAAAGTAGAAAAATTAATCTTGGCATTGAATATCGTAGTCTAAGAATAGTTTCTCTGGTTAAAGTAGAAATATCATAATATTTTCAACATTTGGGAAAACTATAGTCTGTTTCAAAAACGTGTTTTTTCGAGAAATGGTTTCATATATAGCCATTCTTCCAAATTCGATGTAGCTTTTCCATATCAGAACGGTTTTGTCGACAATATGGTCAGTGTTGGATGACCTTCGAAAAATTAAGCCAATAAATTAACATTATCTTCATGTCTCTTTGACCAGTACCGTATTTGGTGAAAAAATCAGTTCCAATTTTAGGCCTGATCGGCGGGCAAAAACTAATTCTCCAAATTCAGAGAGTGATCAGATAATGTTTTGAAGATGTGATATCATCTAGATAGACGCGAGCGCGACTTTTGGCGCGGGCGCTTAATTTTCGGAAATTTTTTTCACTACTCTATAGGTTACAAGAGCGCAATTATTTGTTTACATTTTACCGGCAAGTTTTTTACCCCAAGATGGTACTCAGAATAGAATCCTATACGGCTTCTGATTGGTTGATACAGGATTGGAATTACATTAAATCGAAAGCTTATCCAATTAGGTTTAAAAATTGCCGAAAATCATATTCACATTTTACGAAGTATAGAAAATATCTTCAATTTCTGCATGTCGGAGCCATTAAAAATATGCCTTTTTCAGTAAGCGAAAAAAGTAGACGATTTTTTTCAACTGCATTTTAGGTCAATTTGAGCCGCATGACCCTATATTTTTTGTTGGTTGTAATGCAACACTGGCATTTCTAGTAACAGGAACTGCCACCCGTTTTTCCCTAGTTTGTGTAGTCTTCGAGAAAAAAAATACGGAACACTAGTGGTATCCTATGGAAAATGCATTACGAATAATTGCGCTCTTGTAACCTATAGAGAAATGACACTTTTTTTTAATAAGGCTTTGAAAAATATCAAAAATTGTCATTTTGCTCGGGAAAAATGTGAAACAGTGAGAAACGGGGTCAAATGGACTTTTCATCGACGTGAATTCATTCTATAGTCTGTTTCCTATTTGTATTTATTTCTATATCTAAATCTAGGGTGGGCTCGAATGTCGACAAGGTATGAAGAGTATGCAACGTTTTTGTGATATCTACTGTTTTTATCGGAAAGAGCATGTATAAATCTTGAATTTGAAGGTAAATTTTGGTTTTTAACCTTAATGACAGTGTCTCAGTTGATGTTCTAGCAAAAAGCTAATTTCGTGAAAATTGGCCAAAAGGGTCCCTAAGCAAATACCAACGATTTAGTTAAATTGCAAAGTAGAAAAATTAATCTTGGCATTGAATATCGTAGTCTAAGAATAGTTTCTCTGGTTAAAGTAGAAATATCATAATATTTTCAACATTTGGGAAAACTATAGTCTGTTTCAAAAACGTGTTTTTTCGAGAAATGGTTTCATATATAGCCATTCTTCCAAATTCGATGTAGCTTTTCCATATCAGAACGGTTTTGTCGACAATATGGTCAGTGTTGGATGACCTTCGAAAAATTAAGCCAATAAATTAACATTATCTTCATGTCTCTTTGACCAGTACCGTATTTGGTGAAAAAATCAGTTCCAATTTTAGGCCTGATCGGCGGGCAAAAACTAATTCTCCAAATTCAGAGAGTGATCAGATAATGTTTTGAAGATGTGATATCATCTAGATAGACGCGAGCGCGACTTTTGGCGCGGGCGCTTAATTTTCGGAAATTTTTTTCACTACTCTATAGGTTACAAGAGCGCAATTATTTGTTTACATTTTACCGGCAAGTTTTTTACCCCAAGATGGTACTCAGAATAGAATCCTATACGGCTTCTGATTGGTTGATACAGGATTGGAATTACATTAAATCGAAAGCTTATCCAATTAGGTTTAAAAATTGCCGAAAATCATATTCACATTTTACGAAGTATAGAAAATATCTTCAATTTCTGCATGTCGGAGCCATTAAAAATATGCCTTTTTCAGTAAGCGAAAAAAGTAGACGATTTTTTTCAACTGCATTTTAGGTCAATTTGAGCCGCATGACCCTATATTTTTTGTTGGTTGTAATGCAACACTGGCATTTCTAGTAACAGGAACTGCCACCCGTTTTTCCCTAGTTTGTGTAGTCTTCGAGAAAAAAAATACGGAACACTAGTGGTATCCTATGGAAAATGCATTACGAATAATTGCGCTCTTGTAACCTATAGAGAAATGACACTTTTTTTTAATAAGGCTTTGAAAAATATCAAAAATTGTCATTTTGCTCGGGAAAAATGTGAAACAGTGAGAAACGGGGTCAAATGGACTTTTCATCGACGTGAATTCATTCTATAGTCTGTTTCCTATTTGTATTTATTTCTATATCTAAATCTAGGGTGGGCTCGAATGTCGACAAGGTATGAAGAGTATGCAACGTTTTTGTGATATCTACTGTTTTTATCGGAAAGAGCATGTATAAATCTTGAATTTGAAGGTAAATTTTGGTTTTTAACCTTAATGACAGTGTCTCAGTTGATGTTCTAGCAAAAAGCTAATTTCGTGAAAATTGGCCAAAAGGGTCCCTAAGCAAATACCAACGATTTAGTTAAATTGCAAAGTAGAAAAATTAATCTTGGCATTGAATATCGTAGTCTAAGAATAGTTTCTCTGGTTAAAGTAGAAATATCATAATATTTTCAACATTTGGGAAAACTATAGTCTGTTTCAAAAACGTGTTTTTTCGAGAAATGGTTTCATATATAGCCATTCTTCCAAATTCGATGTAGCTTTTCCATATCAGAACGGTTTTGTCGACAATATGGTCAGTGTTGGATGACCTTCGAAAAATTAAGCCAATAAATTAACATTATCTTCATGTCTCTTTGACCAGTACCGTATTTGGTGAAAAAATCAGTTCCAATTTTAGGCCTGATCGGCGGGCAAAAACTAATTCTCCAAATTCAGAGAGTGATCAGATAATGTTTTGAAGATGTGATATCATCTAGATAGACGCGAGCGCGACTTTTGGCGCGGGCGCTTAATTTTCGGAAATTTTTTTCACTACTCTATAGAGAAATGACACTTTTTTTTAATAAGGCTTTGAAAAATATCAAAAATTGTCATTTTGCTCGGGAAAAATGTGAAACAGTGAGAAACGGGGTCAAATGGACTTTTCATCGACGTGAATTCATTCTATAGTCTGTTTCCTATTTGTATTTATTTCTATATCTAAATCTAGGGTGGGCTCGAATGTCGACAAGGTATGAAGAGTATGCAACGTTTTTGTGATATCTACTGTTTTTATCGGAAAGAGCATGTATAAATCTTGAATTTGAAGGTAAATTTTGGTTTTTAACCTTAATGACAGTGTCTCAGTTGATGTTCTAGCAAAAAGCTAATTTCGTGAAAATTGGCCAAAAGGGTCCCTAAGCAAATACCAACGATTTAGTTAAATTGCAAAGTAGAAAAATTAATCTTGGCATTGAATATCGTAGTCTAAGAATAGTTTCTCTGGTTAAAGTAGAAATATCATAATATTTTCAACATTTGGGAAAACTATAGTCTGTTTCAAAAACGTGTTTTTTCGAGAAATGGTTTCATATATAGCCATTCTTCCAAATTCGATGTAGCTTTTCCATATCAGAACGGTTTTGTCGACAATATGGTCAGTGTTGGATGACCTTCGAAAAATTAAGCCAATAAATTAACATTATCTTCATGTCTCTTTGACCAGTACCGTATTTGGTGAAAAAATCAGTTCCAATTTTAGGCCTGATCGGCGGGCAAAAACTAATTCTCCAAATTCAGAGAGTGATCAGATAATGTTTTGAAGATGTGATATCATCTAGATAGACGCGAGCGCGACTTTTGGCGCGGGCGCTTAATTTTCGGAAATTTTTTTCACTACTCTATAGGTTACAAGAGCGCAATTATTTGTTTACATTTTACCGGCAAGTTTTTTACCCCAAGATGGTACTCAGAATAGAATCCTATACGGCTTCTGATTGGTTGATACAGGATTGGAATTACATTAAATCGAAAGCTTATCCAATTAGGTTTAAAAATTGCCGAAAATCATATTCACATTTTACGAAGTATAGAAAATATCTTCAATTTCTGCATGTCGGAGCCATTAAAAATATGCCTTTTTCAGTAAGCGAAAAAAGTAGACGATTTTTTTCAACTGCATTTTAGGTCAATTTGAGCCGCATGACCCTATATTTTTTGTTGGTTGTAATGCAACACTGGCATTTCTAGTAACAGGAACTGCCACCCGTTTTTCCCTAGTTTGTGTAGTCTTCGAGAAAAAAAATACGGAACACTAGTGGTATCCTATGGAAAATGCATTACGAATAATTGCGCTCTTGTAACCTATAGAGAAATGACACTTTTTTTTAATAAGGCTTTGAAAAATATCAAAAATTGTCATTTTGCTCGGGAAAAATGTGAAACAGTGAGAAACGGGGTCAAATGGACTTTTCATCGACGTGAATTCATTCTATAGTCTGTTTCCTATTTGTATTTATTTCTATATCTAAATCTAGGGTGGGCTCGAATGTCGACAAGGTATGAAGAGTATGCAACGTTTTTGTGATATCTACTGTTTTTATCGGAAAGAGCATGTATAAATCTTGAATTTGAAGGTAAATTTTGGTTTTTAACCTTAATGACAGTGTCTCAGTTGATGTTCTAGCAAAAAGCTAATTTCGTGAAAATTGGCCAAAAGGGTCCCTAAGCAAATACCAACGATTTAGTTAAATTGCAAAGTAGAAAAATTAATCTTGGCATTGAATATCGTAGTCTAAGAATAGTTTCTCTGGTTAAAGTAGAAATATCATAATATTTTCAACATTTGGGAAAACTATAGTCTGTTTCAAAAACGTGTTTTTTCGAGAAATGGTTTCATATATAGCCATTCTTCCAAATTCGATGTAGCTTTTCCATATCAGAACGGTTTTGTCGACAATATGGTCAGTGTTGGATGACCTTCGAAAAATTAAGCCAATAAATTAACATTATCTTCATGTCTCTTTGACCAGTACCGTATTTGGTGAAAAAATCAGTTCCAATTTTAGGCCTGATCGGCGGGCAAAAACTAATTCTCCAAATTCAGAGAGTGATCAGATAATGTTTTGAAGATGTGATATCATCTAGATAGACGCGAGCGCGACTTTTGGCGCGGGCGCTTAATTTTCGGAAATTTTTTTCACTACTCTATAGGTTACAAGAGCGCAATTATTTGTTTACATTTTACCGGCAAGTTTTTTACCCCAAGATGGTACTCAGAATAGAATCCTATACGGCTTCTGATTGGTTGATACAGGATTGGAATTACATTAAATCGAAAGCTTATCCAATTAGGTTTAAAAATTGCCGAAAATCATATTCACATTTTACGAAGTATAGAAAATATCTTCAATTTCTGCATGTCGGAGCCATTAAAAATATGCCTTTTTCAGTAAGCGAAAAAAGTAGACGATTTTTTTCAACTGCATTTTAGGTCAATTTGAGCCGCATGACCCTATATTTTTTGTTGGTTGTAATGCAACACTGGCATTTCTAGTAACAGGAACTGCCACCCGTTTTTCCCTAGTTTGTGTAGTCTTCGAGAAAAAAAATACGGAACACTAGTGGTATCCTATGGAAAATGCATTACGAATAATTGCGCTCTTGTAACCTATAGAGAAATGACACTTTTTTTTAATAAGGCTTTGAAAAATATCAAAAATTGTCATTTTGCTCGGGAAAAATGTGAAACAGTGAGAAACGGGGTCAAATGGACTTTTCATCGACGTGAATTCATTCTATAGTCTGTTTCCTATTTGTATTTATTTCTATATCTAAATCTAGGGTGGGCTCGAATGTCGACAAGGTATGAAGAGTATGCAACGTTTTTGTGATATCTACTGTTTTTATCGGAAAGAGCATGTATAAATCTTGAATTTGAAGGTAAATTTTGGTTTTTAACCTTAATGACAGTGTCTCAGTTGATGTTCTAGCAAAAAGCTAATTTCGTGAAAATTGGCCAAAAGGGTCCCTAAGCAAATACCAACGATTTAGTTAAATTGCAAAGTAGAAAAATTAATCTTGGCATTGAATATCGTAGTCTAAGAATAGTTTCTCTGGTTAAAGTAGAAATATCATAATATTTTCAACATTTGGGAAAACTATAGTCTGTTTCAAAAACGTGTTTTTTCGAGAAATGGTTTCATATATAGCCATTCTTCCAAATTCGATGTAGCTTTTCCATATCAGAACGGTTTTGTCGACAATATGGTCAGTGTTGGATGACCTTCGAAAAATTAAGCCAATAAATTAACATTATCTTCATGTCTCTTTGACCAGTACCGTATTTGGTGAAAAAATCAGTTCCAATTTTAGGCCTGATCGGCGGGCAAAAACTAATTCTCCAAATTCAGAGAGTGATCAGATAATGTTTTGAAGATGTGATATCATCTAGATAGACGCGAGCGCGACTTTTGGCGCGGGCGCTTAATTTTCGGAAATTTTTTTCACTACTCTATATATAGGTTACAAGAGCGCAATTATTTGTTTACATTTTACCGGCAAGTTTTTTACCCCAAGATGGTACTCAGAATAGAATCCTATACGGCTTCTGATTGGTTGATACAGGATTGGAATTACATTAAATCGAAAGCTTATCCAATTAGGTTTAAAAATTGCCGAAAATCATATTCACATTTTACGAAGTATAGAAAATATCTTCAATTTCTGCATGTCGGAGCCATTAAAAATATGCCTTTTTCAGTAAGCGAAAAAAGTAGACGATTTTTTTCAACTGCATTTTAGGTCAATTTGAGCCGCATGACCCTATATTTTTTGTTGGTTGTAATGCAACACTGGCATTTCTAGTAACAGGAACTGCCACCCGTTTTTCCCTAGTTTGTGTAGTCTTCGAGAAAAAAAATACGGAACACTAGTGGTATCCTATGGAAAATGCATTACGAATAATTGCGCTCTTGTAACCTATAGAGAAATGACACTTTTTTTTAATAAGGCTTTGAAAAATATCAAAAATTGTCATTTTGCTCGGGAAAAATGTGAAACAGTGAGAAACGGGGTCAAATGGACTTTTCATCGACGTGAATTCATTCTATAGTCTGTTTCCTATTTGTATTTATTTCTATATCTAAATCTAGGGTGGGCTCGAATGTCGACAAGGTATGAAGAGTATGCAACGTTTTTGTGATATCTACTGTTTTTATCGGAAAGAGCATGTATAAATCTTGAATTTGAAGGTAAATTTTGGTTTTTAACCTTAATGACAGTGTCTCAGTTGATGTTCTAGCAAAAAGCTAATTTCGTGAAAATTGGCCAAAAGGGTCCCTAAGCAAATACCAACGATTTAGTTAAATTGCAAAGTAGAAAAATTAATCTTGGCATTGAATATCGTAGTCTAAGAATAGTTTCTCTGGTTAAAGTAGAAATATCATAATATTTTCAACATTTGGGAAAACTATAGTCTGTTTCAAAAACGTGTTTTTTCGAGAAATGGTTTCATATATAGCCATTCTTCCAAATTCGATGTAGCTTTTCCATATCAGAACGGTTTTGTCGACAATATGGTCAGTGTTGGATGACCTTCGAAAAATTAAGCCAATAAATTAACATTATCTTCATGTCTCTTTGACCAGTACCGTATTTGGTGAAAAAATCAGTTCCAATTTTAGGCCTGATCGGCGGGCAAAAACTAATTCTCCAAATTCAGAGAGTGATCAGATAATGTTTTGAAGATGTGATATCATCTAGATAGACGCGAGCGCGACTTTTGGCGCGGGCGCTTAATTTTCGGAAATTTTTTTCACTACTCTATAGGTTACAAGAGCGCAATTATTTGTTTACATTTTACCGGCAAGTTTTTTACCCCAAGATGGTACTCAGAATAGAATCCTATACGGCTTCTGATTGGTTGATACAGGATTGGAATTACATTAAATCGAAAGCTTATCCAATTAGGTTTAAAAATTGCCGAAAATCATATTCACATTTTACGAAGTATAGAAAATATCTTCAATTTCTGCATGTCGGAGCCATTAAAAATATGCCTTTTTCAGTAAGCGAAAAAAGTAGACGATTTTTTTCAACTGCATTTTAGGTCAATTTGAGCCGCATGACCCTATATTTTTTGTTGGTTGTAATGCAACACTGGCATTTCTAGTAACAGGAACTGCCACCCGTTTTTCCCTAGTTTGTGTAGTCTTCGAGAAAAAAAATACGGAACACTAGTGGTATCCTATGGAAAATGCATTACGAATAATTGCGCTCTTGTAACCTATAGAGAAATGACACTTTTTTTTAATAAGGCTTTGAAAAATATCAAAAATTGTCATTTTGCTCGGGAAAAATGTGAAACAGTGAGAAACGGGGTCAAATGGACTTTTCATCGACGTGAATTCATTCTATAGTCTGTTTCCTATTTGTATTTATTTCTATATCTAAATCTAGGGTGGGCTCGAATGTCGACAAGGTATGAAGAGTATGCAACGTTTTTGTGATATCTACTGTTTTTATCGGAAAGAGCATGTATAAATCTTGAATTTGAAGGTAAATTTTGGTTTTTAACCTTAATGACAGTGTCTCAGTTGATGTTCTAGCAAAAAGCTAATTTCGTGAAAATTGGCCAAAAGGGTCCCTAAGCAAATACCAACGATTTAGTTAAATTGCAAAGTAGAAAAATTAATCTTGGCATTGAATATCGTAGTCTAAGAATAGTTTCTCTGGTTAAAGTAGAAATATCATAATATTTTCAACATTTGGGAAAACTATAGTCTGTTTCAAAAACGTGTTTTTTCGAGAAATGGTTTCATATATAGCCATTCTTCCAAATTCGATGTAGCTTTTCCATATCAGAACGGTTTTGTCGACAATATGGTCAGTGTTGGATGACCTTCGAAAAATTAAGCCAATAAATTAACATTATCTTCATGTCTCTTTGACCAGTACCGTATTTGGTGAAAAAATCAGTTCCAATTTTAGGCCTGATCGGCGGGCAAAAACTAATTCTCCAAATTCAGAGAGTGATCAGATAATGTTTTGAAGATGTGATATCATCTAGATAGACGCGAGCGCGACATTTGGCGCGGGCGCTTAATTTTCGGAAATTTTTTTCACTACTCTATAGGTTACAAGAGCGCAATTATTTGTTTACATTTTACCGGCAAGTTTTTTACCCCAAGATGGTACTCAGAATAGAATCCTATACGGCTTCTGATTGGTTGATACAGGATTGGAATTACATTAAATCGAAAGCTTATCCAATTAGGTTTAAAAATTGCCGAAAATCATATTCACATTTTACGAAGTATAGAAAATATCTTCAATTTCTGCATGTCGGAGCCATTAAAAATATGCCTTTTTCAGTAAGCGAAAAAAGTAGACGATTTTTTTCAACTGCATTTTAGGTCAATTTGAGCCGCATGACCCTATATTTTTTGTTGGTTGTAATGCAACACTGGCATTTCTAGTAACAGGAACTGCCACCCGTTTTTCCCTAGTTTGTGTAGTCTTCGAGAAAAAAAATACGGAACACTAGTGGTATCCTATGGAAAATGCATTACGAATAATTGCGCTCTTGTAACCTATAGAGAAATGACACTTTTTTTTAATAAGGCTTTGAAAAATATCAAAAATTGTCATTTTGCTCGGGAAAAATGTGAAACAGTGAGAAACGGGGTCAAATGGACTTTTCATCGACGTGAATTCATTCTATAGTCTGTTTCCTATTTGTATTTATTTCTATATCTAAATCTAGGGTGGGCTCGAATGTCGACAAGGTATGAAGAGTATGCAACGTTTTTGTGATATCTACTGTTTTTATCGGAAAGAGCATGTATAAATCTTGAATTTGAAGGTAAATTTTGGTTTTTAACCTTAATGACAGTGTCTCAGTTGATGTTCTAGCAAAAAGCTAATTTCGTGAAAATTGGCCAAAAGGGTCCCTAAGCAAATACCAACGATTTAGTTAAATTGCAAAGTAGAAAAATTAATCTTGGCATTGAATATCGTAGTCTAAGAATAGTTTCTCTGGTTAAAGTAGAAATATCATAATATTTTCAACATTTGGGAAAACTATAGTCTGTTTCAAAAACGTGTTTTTTCGAGAAATGGTTTCATATATAGCCATTCTTCCAAATTCGATGTAGCTTTTCCATATCAGAACGGTTTTGTCGACAATATGGTCAGTGTTGGATGACCTTCGAAAAATTAAGCCAATAAATTAACATTATCTTCATGTCTCTTTGACCAGTACCGTATTTGGTGAAAAAATCAGTTCCAATTTTAGGCCTGATCGGCGGGCAAAAACTAATTCTCCAAATTCAGAGAGTGATCAGATAATGTTTTGAAGATGTGATATCATCTAGATAGACGCGAGCGCGACTTTTGGCGCGGGCGCTTAATTTTCGGAAATTTTTTTCACTACTCTATAGGTTACAAGAGCGCAATTATTTGTTTACATTTTACCGGCAAGTTTTTTACCCCAAGATGGTACTCAGAATAGAATCCTATACGGCTTCTGATTGGTTGATACAGGATTGGAATTACATTAAATCGAAAGCTTATCCAATTAGGTTTAAAAATTGCCGAAAATCATATTCACATTTTACGAAGTATAGAAAATATCTTCAATTTCTGCATGTCGGAGCCATTAAAAATATGCCTTTTTCAGTAAGCGAAAAAAGTAGACGATTTTTTTCAACTGCATTTTAGGTCAATTTGAGCCGCATGACCCTATATTTTTTGTTGGTTGTAATGCAACACTGGCATTTCTAGTAACAGGAACTGCCACCCGTTTTTCCCTAGTTTGTGTAGTCTTCGAGAAAAAAAATACGGAACACTAGTGGTATCCTATGGAAAATGCATTACGAATAATTGCGCTCTTGTAACCTATAGAGAAATGACACTTTTTTTTAATAAGGCTTTGAAAAATATCAAAAATTGTCATTTTGCTCGGGAAAAATGTGAAACAGTGAGAAACGGGGTCAAATGGACTTTTCATCGACGTGAATTCATTCTATAGTCTGTTTCCTATTTGTATTTATTTCTATATCTAAATCTAGGGTGGGCTCGAATGTCGACAAGGTATGAAGAGTATGCAACGTTTTTGTGATATCTACTGTTTTTATCGGAAAGAGCATGTATAAATCTTGAATTTGAAGGTAAATTTTGGTTTTTAACCTTAATGACAGTGTCTCAGTTGATGTTCTAGCAAAAAGCTAATTTCGTGAAAATTGGCCAAAAGGGTCCCTAAGCAAATACCAACGATTTAGTTAAATTGCAAAGTAGAAAAATTAATCTTGGCATTGAATATCGTAGTCTAAGAATAGTTTCTCTGGTTAAAGTAGAAATATCATAATATTTTCAACATTTGGGAAAACTATAGTCTGTTTCAAAAACGTGTTTTTTCGAGAAATGGTTTCATATATAGCCATTCTTCCAAATTCGATGTAGCTTTTCCATATCAGAACGGTTTTGTCGACAATATGGTCAGTGTTGGATGACCTTCGAAAAATTAAGCCAATAAATTAACATTATCTTCATGTCTCTTTGACCAGTACCGTATTTGGTGAAAAAATCAGTTCCAATTTTAGGCCTGATCGGCGGGCAAAAACTAATTCTCCAAATTCAGAGAGTGATCAGATAATGTTTTGAAGATGTGATATCATCTAGATAGACGCGAGCGCGACATTTGGCGCGGGCGCTTAATTTTCGGAAATTTTTTTCACTACTCTATAGGTTACAAGAGCGCAATTATTTGTTTACATTTTACCGGCAAGTTTTTTACCCCAAGATGGTACTCAGAATAGAATCCTATACGGCTTCTGATTGGTTGATACAGGATTGGAATTACATTAAATCGAAAGCTTATCCAATTAGGTTTAAAAATTGCCGAAAATCATATTCACATTTTACGAAGTATAGAAAATATCTTCAATTTCTGCATGTCGGAGCCATTAAAAATATGCCTTTTTCAGTAAGCGAAAAAAGTAGACGATTTTTTTCAACTGCATTTTAGGTCAATTTGAGCCGCATGACCCTATATTTTTTGTTGGTTGTAATGCAACACTGGCATTTCTAGTAACAGGAACTGCCACCCGTTTTTCCCTAGTTTGTGTAGTCTTCGAGAAAAAAAATACGGAACACTAGTGGTATCCTATGGAAAATGCATTACGAATAATTGCGCTCTTGTAACCTATAGAGAAATGACACTTTTTTTTAATAAGGCTTTGAAAAATATCAAAAATTGTCATTTTGCTCGGGAAAAATGTGAAACAGTGAGAAACGGGGTCAAATGGACTTTTCATCGACGTGAATTCATTCTATAGTCTGTTTCCTATTTGTATTTATTTCTATATCTAAATCTAGGGTGGGCTCGAATGTCGACAAGGTATGAAGAGTATGCAACGTTTTTGTGATATCTACTGTTTTTATCGGAAAGAGCATGTATAAATCTTGAATTTGAAGGTAAATTTTGGTTTTTAACCTTAATGACAGTGTCTCAGTTGATGTTCTAGCAAAAAGCTAATTTCGTGAAAATTGGCCAAAAGGGTCCCTAAGCAAATACCAACGATTTAGTTAAATTGCAAAGTAGAAAAATTAATCTTGGCATTGAATATCGTAGTCTAAGAATAGTTTCTCTGGTTAAAGTAGAAATATCATAATATTTTCAACATTTGGGAAAACTATAGTCTGTTTCAAAAACGTGTTTTTTCGAGAAATGGTTTCATATATAGCCATTCTTCCAAATTCGATGTAGCTTTTCCATATCAGAACGGTTTTGTCGACAATATGGTCAGTGTTGGATGACCTTCGAAAAATTAAGCCAATAAATTAACATTATCTTCATGTCTCTTTGACCAGTACCGTATTTGGTGAAAAAATCAGTTCCAATTTTAGGCCTGATCGGCGGGCAAAAACTAATTCTCCAAATTCAGAGAGTGATCAGATAATGTTTTGAAGATGTGATATCATCTAGATAGACGCGAGCGCGACTTTTGGCGCGGGCGCTTAATTTTCGGAAATTTTTTTCACTACTCTATAGAGAAATGACACTTTTTTTTAATAAGGCTTTGAAAAATATCAAAAATTGTCATTTTGCTCGGGAAAAATGTGAAACAGTGAGAAACGGGGTCAAATGGACTTTTCATCGACGTGAATTCATTCTATAGTCTGTTTCCTATTTGTATTTATTTCTATATCTAAATCTAGGGTGGGCTCGAATGTCGACAAGGTATGAAGAGTATGCAACGTTTTTGTGATATCTACTGTTTTTATCGGAAAGAGCATGTATAAATCTTGAATTTGAAGGTAAATTTTGGTTTTTAACCTTAATGACAGTGTCTCAGTTGATGTTCTAGCAAAAAGCTAATTTCGTGAAAATTGGCCAAAAGGGTCCCTAAGCAAATACCAACGATTTAGTTAAATTGCAAAGTAGAAAAATTAATCTTGGCATTGAATATCGTAGTCTAAGAATAGTTTCTCTGGTTAAAGTAGAAATATCATAATATTTTCAACATTTGGGAAAACTATAGTCTGTTTCAAAAACGTGTTTTTTCGAGAAATGGTTTCATATATAGCCATTCTTCCAAATTCGATGTAGCTTTTCCATATCAGAACGGTTTTGTCGACAATATGGTCAGTGTTGGATGACCTTCGAAAAATTAAGCCAATAAATTAACATTATCTTCATGTCTCTTTGACCAGTACCGTATTTGGTGAAAAAATCAGTTCCAATTTTAGGCCTGATCGGCGGGCAAAAACTAATTCTCCAAATTCAGAGAGTGATCAGATAATGTTTTGAAGATGTGATATCATCTAGATAGACGCGAGCGCGACTTTTGGCGCGGGCGCTTAATTTTCGGAAATTTTTTTCACTACTCTATAGAGAAATGACACTTTTTTTTAATAAGGCTTTGAAAAATATCAAAAATTGTCATTTTGCTCGGGAAAAATGTGAAACAGTGAGAAACGGGGTCAAATGGACTTTTCATCGACGTGAATTCATTCTATAGTCTGTTTCCTATTTGTATTTATTTCTATATCTAAATCTAGGGTGGGCTCGAATGTCGACAAGGTATGAAGAGTATGCAACGTTTTTGTGATATCTACTGTTTTTATCGGAAAGAGCATGTATAAATCTTGAATTTGAAGGTAAATTTTGGTTTTTAACCTTAATGACAGTGTCTCAGTTGATGTTCTAGCAAAAAGCTAATTTCGTGAAAATTGGCCAAAAGGGTCCCTAAGCAAATACCAACGATTTAGTTAAATTGCAAAGTAGAAAAATTAATCTTGGCATTGAATATCGTAGTCTAAGAATAGTTTCTCTGGTTAAAGTAGAAATATCATAATATTTTCAACATTTGGGAAAACTATAGTCTGTTTCAAAAACGTGTTTTTTCGAGAAATGGTTTCATATATAGCCATTCTTCCAAATTCGATGTAGCTTTTCCATATCAGAACGGTTTTGTCGACAATATGGTCAGTGTTGGATGACCTTCGAAAAATTAAGCCAATAAATTAACATTATCTTCATGTCTCTTTGACCAGTACCGTATTTGGTGAAAAAATCAGTTCCAATTTTAGGCCTGATCGGCGGGCAAAAACTAATTCTCCAAATTCAGAGAGTGATCAGATAATGTTTTGAAGATGTGATATCATCTAGATAGACGCGAGCGCGACTTTTGGCGCGGGCGCTTAATTTTCGGAAATTTTTTTCACTACTCTATAGGTTACAAGAGCGCAATTATTTGTTTACATTTTACGGCAAGTTTTTTACCCCAAGATGGTACTCAGAATAGAATCCTATACGGCTTCTGATTGGTTGATACAGGATTGGAATTACATTAAATCGAAAGCTTATCCAATTAGGTTTAAAAATTGCCGAAAATCATATTCACATTTTACGAAGTATAGAAAATATCTTCAATTTCTGCATGTCGGAGCCATTAAAAATATGCCTTTTTCAGTAAGCGAAAAAAGTAGACGATTTTTTTCAACTGCATTTTAGGTCAATTTGAGCCGCATGACCCTATATTTTTTGTTGGTTGTAATGCAACACTGGCATTTCTAGTAACAGGAACTGCCACCCGTTTTTCCCTAGTTTGTGTAGTCTTCGAGAAAAAAAATACGGAACACTAGTGGTATCCTATGGAAAATGCATTACGAATAATTGCGCTCTTGTAACCTATAGAGAAATGACACTTTTTTTTAATAAGGCTTTGAAAAATATCAAAAATTGTCATTTTGCTCGGGAAAAATGTGAAACAGTGAGAAACGGGGTCAAATGGACTTTTCATCGACGTGAATTCATTCTATAGTCTGTTTCCTATTTGTATTTATTTCTATATCTAAATCTAGGGTGGGCTCGAATGTCGACAAGGTATGAAGAGTATGCAACGTTTTTGTGATATCTACTGTTTTTATCGGAAAGAGCATGTATAAATCTTGAATTTGAAGGTAAATTTTGGTTTTTAACCTTAATGACAGTGTCTCAGTTGATGTTCTAGCAAAAAGCTAATTTCGTGAAAATTGGCCAAAAGGGTCCCTAAGCAAATACCAACGATTTAGTTAAATTGCAAAGTAGAAAAATTAATCTTGGCATTGAATATCGTAGTCTAAGAATAGTTTCTCTGGTTAAAGTAGAAATATCATAATATTTTCAACATTTGGGAAAACTATAGTCTGTTTCAAAAACGTGTTTTTTCGAGAAATGGTTTCATATATAGCCATTCTTCCAAATTCGATGTAGCTTTTCCATATCAGAACGGTTTTGTCGACAATATGGTCAGTGTTGGATGACCTTCGAAAAATTAAGCCAATAAATTAACATTATCTTCATGTCTCTTTGACCAGTACCGTATTTGGTGAAAAAATCAGTTCCAATTTTAGGCCTGATCGGCGGGCAAAAACTAATTCTCCAAATTCAGAGAGTGATCAGATAATGTTTTGAAGATGTGATATCATCTAGATAGACGCGAGCGCGACTTTTGGCGCGGGCGCTTAATTTTCGGAAATTTTTTTCACTACTCTATAGGTTACAAGAGCGCAATTATTTGTTTACATTTTACCGGCAAGTTTTTTACCCCAAGATGGTACTCAGAATAGAATCCTATACGGCTTCTGATTGGTTGATACAGGATTGGAATTACATTAAATCGAAAGCTTATCCAATT
Organism: Mytilus edulis; assembly: GCF_963676685.1. Lineage (NCBI taxonomy): Eukaryota > Metazoa > Mollusca > Bivalvia > Mytilida > Mytilidae > Mytilus > Mytilus edulis. The sequence goes on along the minus strand of NW_027267343.1, from coordinate 3,924 downwards.
AGGTTTAAAAATTGCCGAAAATCATATTCACATTTTACGAAGTATAGAAAATATCTTCAATTTCTGCATGTCGGAGCCATTAAAAATATGCCTTTTTCAGTAAGCGAAAAAAGTAGACGATTTTTTTCAACTGCATTTTAGGTCAATTTGAGCCGCATGACCCTATATTTTTTGTTGGTTGTAATGCAACACTGGCATTTCTAGTAACAGGAACTGCCACCCGTTTTTCCCTAGTTTGTGTAGTCTTCGAGAAAAAAAATACGGAACACTAGTGGTATCCTATGGAAAATGCATTACGAATAATTGCGCTCTTGTAACCTATAGAGAAATGACACTTTTTTTTAATAAGGCTTTGAAAAATATCAAAAATTGTCATTTTGCTCGGGAAAAATGTGAAACAGTGAGAAACGGGGTCAAATGGACTTTTCATCGACGTGAATTCATTCTATAGTCTGTTTCCTATTTGTATTTATTTCTATATCTAAATCTAGGGTGGGCTCGAATGTCGACAAGGTATGAAGAGTATGCAACGTTTTTGTGATATCTACTGTTTTTATCGGAAAGAGCATGTATAAATCTTGAATTTGAAGGTAAATTTTGGTTTTTAACCTTAATGACAGTGTCTCAGTTGATGTTCTAGCAAAAAGCTAATTTCGTGAAAATTGGCCAAAAGGGTCCCTAAGCAAATACCAACGATTTAGTTAAATTGCAAAGTAGAAAAATTAATCTTGGCATTGAATATCGTAGTCTAAGAATAGTTTCTCTGGTTAAAGTAGAAATATCATAATATTTTCAACATTTGGGAAAACTATAGTCTGTTTCAAAAACGTGTTTTTTCGAGAAATGGTTTCATATATAGCCATTCTTCCAAATTCGATGTAGCTTTTCCATATCAGAACGGTTTTGTCGACAATATGGTCAGTGTTGGATGACCTTCGAAAAATTAAGCCAATAAATTAACATTATCTTCATGTCTCTTTGACCAGTACCGTATTTGGTGAAAAAATCAGTTCCAATTTTAGGCCTGATCGGCGGGCAAAAACTAATTCTCCAAATTCAGAGAGTGATCAGATAATGTTTTGAAGATGTGATATCATCTAGATAGACGCGAGCGCGACTTTTGGCGCGGGCGCTTAATTTTCGGAAATTTTTTTCACTACTCTATAGGTTACAAGAGCGCAATTATTTGTTTACATTTTACCGGCAAGTTTTTTACCCCAAGATGGTACTCAGAATAGAATCCTATACGGCTTCTGATTGGTTGATACAGGATTGGAATTACATTAAATCGAAAGCTTATCCAATTAGGTTTAAAAATTGCCGAAAATCATATTCACATTTTACGAAGTATAGAAAATATCTTCAATTTCTGCATGTCGGAGCCATTAAAAATATGCCTTTTTCAGTAAGCGAAAAAAGTAGACGATTTTTTTCAACTGCATTTTAGGTCAATTTGAGCCGCATGACCCTATATTTTTTGTTGGTTGTAATGCAACACTGGCATTTCTAGTAACAGGAACTGCCACCCGTTTTTCCCTAGTTTGTGTAGTCTTCGAGAAAAAAAATACGGAACACTAGTGGTATCCTATGGAAAATGCATTACGAATAATTGCGCTCTTGTAACCTATAGAGAAATGACACTTTTTTTTAATAAGGCTTTGAAAAATATCAAAAATTGTCATTTTGCTCGGGAAAAATGTGAAACAGTGAGAAACGGGGTCAAATGGACTTTTCATCGACGTGAATTCATTCTATAGTCTGTTTCCTATTTGTATTTATTTCTATATCTAAATCTAGGGTGGGCTCGAATGTCGACAAGGTATGAAGAGTATGCAACGTTTTTGTGATATCTACTGTTTTTATCGGAAAGAGCATGTATAAATCTTGAATTTGAAGGTAAATTTTGGTTTTTAACCTTAATGACAGTGTCTCAGTTGATGTTCTAGCAAAAAGCTAATTTCGTGAAAATTGGCCAAAAGGGTCCCTAAGCAAATACCAACGATTTAGTTAAATTGCAAAGTAGAAAAATTAATCTTGGCATTGAATATCGTAGTCTAAGAATAGTTTCTCTGGTTAAAGTAGAAATATCATAATATTTTCAACATTTGGGAAAACTATAGTCTGTTTCAAAAACGTGTTTTTTCGAGAAATGGTTTCATATATAGCCATTCTTCCAAATTCGATGTAGCTTTTCCATATCAGAACGGTTTTGTCGACAATATGGTCAGTGTTGGATGACCTTCGAAAAATTAAGCCAATAAATTAACATTATCTTCATGTCTCTTTGACCAGTACCGTATTTGGTGAAAAAATCAGTTCCAATTTTAGGCCTGATCGGCGGGCAAAAACTAATTCTCCAAATTCAGAGAGTGATCAGATAATGTTTTGAAGATGTGATATCATCTAGATAGACGCGAGCGCGACTTTTGGCGCGGGCGCTTAATTTTCGGAAATTTTTTTCACTACTCTATAGGTTACAAGAGCGCAATTATTTGTTTACATTTTACCGGCAAGTTTTTTACCCCAAGATGGTACTCAGAATAGAATCCTATACGGCTTCTGATTGGTTGATACAGGATTGGAATTACATTAAATCGAAAGCTTATCCAATTAGGTTTAAAAATTGCCGAAAATCATATTCACATTTTACGAAGTATAGAAAATATCTTCAATTTCTGCATGTCGGAGCCATTAAAAATATGCCTTTTTCAGTAAGCGAAAAAAGTAGACGATTTTTTTCAACTGCATTTTAGGTCAATTTGAGCCGCATGACCCTATATTTTTTGTTGGTTGTAATGCAACACTGGCATTTCTAGTAACAGGAACTGCCACCCGTTTTTCCCTAGTTTGTGTAGTCTTCGAGAAAAAAAATACGGAACACTAGTGGTATCCTATGGAAAATGCATTACGAATAATTGCGCTCTTGTAACCTATAGAGAAATGACACTTTTTTTTAATAAGGCTTTGAAAAATATCAAAAATTGTCATTTTGCTCGGGAAAAATGTGAAACAGTGAGAAACGGGGTCAAATGGACTTTTCATCGACGTGAATTCATTCTATAGTCTGTTTCCTATTTGTATTTATTTCTATATCTAAATCTAGGGTGGGCTCGAATGTCGACAAGGTATGAAGAGTATGCAACGTTTTTGTGATATCTACTGTTTTTATCGGAAAGAGCATGTATAAATCTTGAATTTGAAGGTAAATTTTGGTTTTTAACCTTAATGACAGTGTCTCAGTTGATGTTCTAGCAAAAAGCTAATTTCGTGAAAATTGGCCAAAAGGGTCCCTAAGCAAATACCAACGATTTAGTTAAATTGCAAAGTAGAAAAATTAATCTTGGCATTGAATATCGTAGTCTAAGAATAGTTTCTCTGGTTAAAGTAGAAATATCATAATATTTTCAACATTTGGGAAAACTATAGTCTGTTTCAAAAACGTGTTTTTTCGAGAAATGGTTTCATATATAGCCATTCTTCCAAATTCGATGTAGCTTTTCCATATCAGAACGGTTTTGTCGACAATATGGTCAGTGTTGGATGACCTTCGAAAAATTAAGCCAATAAATTAACATTATCTTCATGTCTCTTTGACCAGTACCGTATTTGGTGAAAAAATCAGTTCCAATTTTAGGCCTGATCGGCGGGCAAAAACTAATTCTCCAAATTCAGAGAGTGATCAGATAATGTTTTGAAGATGTGATATCATCTAGATAGACGCGAGCGCGACTTTTGGCGCGGGCGCTTAATTTTCGGAAATTTTTTTCACTACTCTATAGGTTACAAGAGCGCAATTATTTGTTTACATTTTACCGGCAAGTTTTTACCCCAAGATGGTACTCAGAATAGAATCCTATACGGCTTCTGATTGGTTGATACAGGATTGGAATTACATTAAATCGAAAGCTTATCCAATTAGGTTTA
>NW_027267342.1:0-43495 GCF_963676685.1 Mytilus edulis | reverse complement strand
GTATAATAATACATATTATTATACCTTACATATATTACAAACAATTCTATTGGATAACAACTTATCACGTGACATGGAATAATTCGGTTAATTTTCATGTAATTGCATGGGAGGACGAATAACCCTTAAAATTTACACAAGCGGTGAATAACCCTATTATTCACCGGCGAATAACCTTTTTAGTGTCTAGATTTGAACTCGAGTTACCTCCCATGCAGATGACGTCACAGACGTAAATAAACAAGATGGCAGCGTTCACGTTACACTGACAGCCCATCGAGAGACGAGGAAATAAGTCTTTGGAAATGAATAGAGTGTCAGCAGCCGATGTTATCTCCTCTAAACGGTCCTTTTCAGGGCCATTAATATTTTACGAAAAGATTCTACCTTTGTTGTACATCCGAGAAATTCTAGAACACAAACATGACAAATATTATTTTCCTGAGCTATTTTCAAACGTCAGCTTGTGTTTGTTATGTAAAAAATATAGTGTTCAAAATGCCCTTCCACTGTTTATTCGGTATAATAAAACAATTGTGGCCCCATAGAATCGATGAATATCCAAAATTGTCAACACGAGAAGGTTATTTCAATGTCTAAGTTGATGATTTGTAGAACTTATTTTGATTGTTTTTACTTATTGAAATTTCAAAACTACGAAATCAACAAATTATTGACATTTCAGGGGCAATAACTCGAAAAAATGATAAATAATTTTTCTAAAAATTCCACAGAAGATAAACCGAGACCTCCAAATTGTCAAATTTGCTTTAACTGCTTTAGTTTTTAAGATATATAAACCAAAAACTTTCAAAATTTACTAAAAATTGTCATTTCAGAAGCAAAAACTCCGAAACATGTTGTTAAATTTTTTGAAAATTTTACAGGAGATACGAGGATTTGCTCTATCTGCTTTAGCTTTTGAAATAAAAAATGTATAAGCCAAAAAATGCAAATTATCCCTATGTTCTATTTTTAGCATCATCAGCCATGTTTGTTAATGGATTAAATGAAGAGATACAATTTTTAAACTACAAATGTAGATGCCCTTAGGAACATTCAGGTAAATTTGATAACATTTAGCCCAGTAGTTTCAGGTGAGAAGATTTTTAATTCTTTGACGGCAGACAAGATGATGGCGGAGAAAATCCCGAAGTGATGGCAAAATTATTGGTAAAGTTTCTTCACCTGAAATCTTCAACACACTTATGTTTGAAACATTGAATAAAATGGTTTCCCTTTTCGACACAAAAACAAAATATTACTTAAGGCTTAAATTAAAATATTGTTTGTTTGCCCTTTACCGGCCGACCCTATTAATTCGTTCCGACTGAAAATCATTTATTTGTATTTACCAGCAATATTTTATTTTTATCTATTTTTTCGTTCCTACCGAAAATCTCATATTTGTATTTCCCTCTCAAAACTTATTTACTGGAATCATCGGGTTTTATCTTATCATGTTATGGTAAGCATTTTGTTTTTATAAATTGAATTTTAAATAAAAATTGGACCTTTCTAAGAATACTGGAAGACCAGTCACCTTCAAGTATCTTTGGTCAAAAGTCCTGGACCTTCCATTGCTTTAAGTAAATTTGAACCCCTGATTAATATACAACTTGAAAATTTGTATTTATAAACAATTCAATGATACAATATTGGGCCTAAATTAAAATGTTGTTTGTTTGCCCTTTTCCGACCCTATTTTTTGAAACAGGGTAGGTAGGTAGGTTAAATATTTTATTTTTCTTTCCCATAAAATAACTTAGCTCGGTACATTTTTGTCATTGGTAGGCAGGTAGGTATAATATTTTATTGTATAGATACAATATATGCATGACATCAGTTTTGTCTGTATTTGCTTTTGTTTTAAGAATAATCGATTTTACTGATCTTTACTTTTATTAAAGTTTCTAAATAGTCCAAGCTGGAAGTTATGAAAAAAAATTATCATGTAGAATGTGAAGTTAATTCATATGCACTACTGCATGTATTTGTTTTCAAATATCAAAATATATATCATTGTATATAGGGCTCGAGCATATTTTCAACAATTATATGCCTGGAATTTTTAAGAATTTTAACTTGCACTGATATTCTGTACTACGTACATGTACCTTGTACTTTTAACTTAACCGAAAGATTTCATAATATCATATATATCTCCCTAGCATGGTTTGTGAAACAGCTGTACAATGTGCAATCTATTAGGGGGAGGTAGGACCTTTATCGGGACCCCGGGATCGGGAGTTTTTAAGCTCAGGATTTCAGGATTTCCAGGAATTGTTTTTTTTTTAATTTCGGGATGCAGAATTTAAATTTATTTATAATCGGGAGCTCAGGATTTCGTGTTTTAAAGCTCGGGATTGCAGGATCAGGACCCCTCCTATCCCATCTATACGGCATTCCGACATTCTACCAATTCTATTAAAATTTGAACTGAAATTATCAGAGATGATATCTGTGAAATAAAAAAAATATTTGACTAGAATATAAAGCCACTGCCCTGTCATCATGCAACCAGTTAAAAGAGCTAAAACTAAGCATTTATCTTACTTTACTTACAACCCTAAAGACTGAATGTTTAAATTTTCGTGTGTCCCAGTGTTATCAATAAAAATCTAAAAGACTCGAAACTCAAAGTCACATATTTTACATCGCATTTATAACTGGTCTGAAAGGAAAATTTGGCCGCGATTTCACTGCCAATCATTCTCCAATATACAGGACTTCGGTTCATGTCAGATATAAATAAAACGTCAAAACTGGTAGAAAGCAGCGTTAACATAATCATCCTGATATACGGATCACTAAAGGTCATCCTTACATAGGATACAACATCCGTTAACAAAATATTTTGTACACACGTTGATAATTTTGTATTGGACAAACTTTTTTGAATGAACCCTGCTCTTCAAGTATAAGGGCAACGTTTGTCATACTTTCAACATCGACATCAATCAAATGCTTTGGATCTCTAAATGCAAGTGTTCATGCCAAACGCTCACGTGATACCAAATGGACTTAACATTATACGGGGAAGACTAAAACCCGTGGATTCCGGTAAAAAAGTTTTGAGCGGAAAATACAAATATAAGATTTTCGGTAGGAACGAAAAAAAAATAAAAATAAAATATTGCTGGTAAATACAAATAAAAGATTTTCAGTCGGAACGAATTTATAGGGTCGGTCGGTAAAGGGCAAACAAACAATATTTTAATTTAAGCCTTGCATACATATCATTATTATACAACATTTTGTGTTGAAGGCTTCACTGCGACTTTGATATTAAGAACAACAATAAAAGCACTGTTCCTTTGCTTTCTGTGTGTGATATTTTGCTGTGCATGTACTGATTTTGTGTCATTAATGGATACCACATACCATTTGTTGTTCTTATTATTATTTATTGTTTTTCAATGGCAGCTTCAGCACATCCAGTACATTGTATGTGCTTTTGAGTGCATGTTTTACAAATTTTTGGTCAGATGGAACAATTAAAAACAGCCATCATAAACGAGTGATGCTGCAATGTGCAGTTAAATACATAGAGTTGAATACTTTTCATCTAAATATGGCACCATTGAACTATATTCTTCACCTTTGGCATTACTAAACTGTAGTATTATCTTGAAGAACATATATATTAAAACAATAAATACTTAAAAACTATTTGAACAATATTTATATTTGTTGAATAAAAATAATAAAAATTTGTAAGGGTTCCGCGGAACCCAGTGTCTAGCTCGCCTACTCTTTCTGTTAATCGCAGGCTCAACAAAAACGAGGAGATAAATCAATAAAATATTCCTCTTGATATTATCTTTAAATTGTAAGAAGCTTCTGTCCAAAGTTGGTAAAAATCCGGATAGTTTATGAATCTAATATACTGTTTAAAAACTTTTAACTGCAGACTAAATGTAATGTCAACTGGCAGAAAACTAAATTTCCTTCTAGATACTAGCTTTTGATCATTAACAACCTTCTGTCCAAGTTTGGAACAGATCCAAAATAATATCAGAGAGTTCAATTTTAAAAAGCTTAACTACAGAGTAAATGTGTTGTTTCCACAGGCGCTTGGGTATAGGATACAGATTTTTTTTTTGCTGAGGCCTAAAAAAAAAAGATATGTGTTTCCGGTAACATCATTTTGAAAAATAGGGTCGGTAGGTCGAATTCTTTTTTTTTTTTTTTTTTTTTTATTGACATCGTAAATGAAATCCGGAAAATTATCATGGTTTTTCCAAGTCCGGATCCGTAATTAGTTTCAAAAACCGGAAGTGTGCCATTTGCAATGTTTTTGAAGCACCTGCTGTGCAAATTTCTTAAATTTTAACCTATTTGGAATACCTTTTGACATTAATAAAATGTTTTACTGGCTTTCTATGCAAGTAGAAGAAAGAGAGCAAAAATATTATGTCATCTATCAGAAGCCTGTGTCAAAAACGGGGTCGGTTGATACAATTTTTTTTTATTTTTTTTTGAAGATCCAATAAAAAAGTTAGGGTCGGGGCTAAAAAAACAGGGTCGGTCGGGTTACCGGAAACATCAATCTTTTTTTTCTCGGCCTGATTAAAATATTCAATTTTCTATATTTATAATAAATATCTATCACCTCTGTGCATGTCTCACCTAGTTTCGAGTGATTTAAATGACCCAGAGAAAATACCCAATTTTATTTGTTTCTTAGTATGGATAGTAAAATTGGGTATTTTCTCGTGGTCGTTTAAATCACTCGAAACTAGGTGAGACATGCACAGAGGTGATAGTAGTGTTGGATAATCGGTTGAAATTACCAACCGATTATCTATTAGAATCGGTTGACAGCAACCAACCGACTATCGGTTATAATCGGATCATAATACCTTGCCCTTTTTCAAAGGAAATCATGCATTTAGTCTCAATGTACATGTCTAATGTGTACATTCCATATCATTGCAGAGTTTATATATTCATATTTGATCTTTTTTTCCTTTTCATATATACTGGTGTACTAAATATTAATCCTGTTACCTTTAATAATTATCTATTCAGCAGTTAAAACAATGAATTAATAAGAATTAAGATTCATATTGAACATATTTTATCTCATAATTACAACATTAATTACCAACAGTGACACTAACATAATGGTGTAACTCACAAAACAATTTCAATAACATAGCTGTATGAACATTTAAATGCTTCTAATTAGGAAAAGATATATAAAGTTTTTAACTTTTAGAAATTTAAAATTAAGACAAAAAAATAAAACAATGCATTTGCATTATAATACATACAGTAAACAAAAGGTATTAAACCAATGTCTGTTAATTCATGTAGAACGCTTTTTTCACTTTTGTGATCATTAATTAATTAAATTTCTGTCAATTGTGTCATTTGTGCATCTGAACTTATAATTGCAAGAATGCGGAATTATTACATAGTTGAACCGTATCCGATTCGTGATTCTTATATTTTTATAAATGGCGGACAAATTTCGGAAAATTTACAAAAATAATCGATGTTTGGCAAGCAATTTGGAAAGAAATATGACGTTTTGATGATACAAATGGATAAAACATAACTAAAAGGCAATTTGCAACACGTTCTAATGAAGCAACGAAATTATTTTGTCTAAAATCAGAATGATTTGTACCGCTCTCAAGTAACAAGGGCAAGTACCGTAAATGAAAGAAAGTATTTCATACAAAGTTATTTACGTTAAATAACATTCCATCAATCTGCAAATGCTTTTGTCACGTTTATAAAGAAGAAAATTGATTATTTTTTAAATTATGGGATGTTTGACATTGTTACTGTCATCGACTGATATTTTTTGTTAATATTTTTGTTTGACTGCGCATATAAAATGCAAACCGTAAACCAGAAGTTGATAAGCTAAAAGTCCGGAAACTTCAACGACAATCGATTGAACAAAATCCCAATCGATTATCGACATCGCAAGGCCCAACCAACTGATTTCCGACTTATTCCGATCATCGGAACAACACTAGGTGATAGATATGTATTATAAATATAGAAAATTGAATATTTTAATCAGCAAAATAAAATCAAAAAAAAAATCTGTATCCTATACCCTAGTCCAAATAATTATGACGTCTTGAAAGGCTATTATAATTTTTTTCTTTGACGCCTTACTTCGATTTGGACTACCTATACCCAAGCGTGACCCAAGCGCCTGTGCACTGCACCAGCTGGGACACAGGCACTTGTTTCTATCCATACGAAGGTGGACTATCCATATATGTATATGGATAGTCGACCTTCGTATGGATAGAAACAAGTGCCTGTGAGCTGGGACCAGCATTTCAACTTGCACGTCTTATTTTAACAAACTCAGCTGGGACCAGCATTTCAACTTGCACGTCTTATTTTAACATACTTCTTTGAGTCATTCACAACATATTGGATATATCTTTGAGTATGTTTGACAAAAACCGTCTATTCTTACCATTTCTTTCACAATCGTTAGGAAACCTGTATACTTTGACAGGGAGCGGGAAACTATCTACTATGCATAATATACAACTCGTTTCAGGACTTGTTTCCGGAAATTTTTCTGATAGGATTTTCTAGTAAGTAAGACAGATTGCAGTCGTACATGTTGATCCAGGTACAGGGGCGTGCGCTACACTTTGATCGCCATTACAGTTTCTCATTGTTCTCACGGCTTATATGAATATAAAAACGTTAAAAAAACATTCCGCTCTAAATACACCTTATAAAATGAGACTCCTAATGGAGTTTTTGATTATGCAATTCATATTGCGGCAAAACAAATTGTGATTGTGTACTTACTTGGACACCCCCCTGAGGGGCCTCTATTATGTATTAGATAAAATACAAAGATAACACATAGAAACAGGCCGGTATAACAACCGTTACCGGATAGTTTTTCTGCACGAGTAGTCAGGTCAAGGTCCGAGGCGATAGCAGAAAAACCAGTGGCGGATTCAGAGGGGGGCGTAGAGGGCGTACGCCCCCCCTTTGCGCGGACTTTTTTTTTTTTTTTTTTGGAAAATTATTAATCAGACTAGACTTAGTGAACTTTTCCATTTCCCGAGTATTTAATTTTTATACGACAATTCTTTATTATCAATATATTTTTCGCTGGTATTTACTGATTGTCAAAGTCATGTGATTTGCGTTGAAAAAACGGCACACGGTCATTTTGAAATTCAAATTACAGTAATACACATTGCTTAGGCTGAGGATGTCATGACAATCAGGAAATCTTCAAAGCGTCACAGGATTGAGCAAGAACGTATTGACTTCTATTTCACTATTCTACCAAACAGAAAGTAAATTAATATTAAATACTCTATAGACTATTACACTTTCATGAAAAAGAAGTTCCACAAAATTATTTACCTACGAAAACATGTTTAACCCCAAATGCCCCAGCTTATTTTAGAAATAAAAAAGTTGAATAATGATCCCCAGTCACCCCGCCGCATTTTTGCGCCTGTTCCAAGTCAGGAGCCTCTGGCCTCTGTTACTCTTGTATTATTTTATTTTTAGTTTCTTGTGTACAATTTGGAAATTAGCATGGCGTTCATTATCACTGAACTAGTATATATTTGTTTAAGGGCCACGGAAGGACGCCTCCGGGTGCGGGAATTTCTCGCTACATTGAAGACCTGTTTGTGACCTTCTGCTGTTGTTTTTTCTATGGTCGGGTTGTTGTCTCTTTGACACATTCCCAATTTCCATTCTCAATTGTAGTATAAGCTCTAGAAAAATTTCAAGTCTCAGGTACGAAATCATTTGATTTGAGGAGGCATTCTGAGATATTTGAGAGAGAAAAAATTGACTCTGATTCTTGCCTAAAACAAAAATTCTGGCCGTATCTGGATTGACAACAATAGTCTTATCCACTTTTTTCCTATTAAAAACGAAAATTTCCGACAAAATTATTAAGCATGAAATGAACATGATCAATAAAAACGGACGTAGTTTTTTTTTGGCCGGGGTTTGCATGTCTTACTGGAATGTCTGTTTCACCGGACTGATATATATTGCATACTTTTTCAAGACCAGACTGTAACCTGCCTACTGGGTGTGACCTTTATGTCTCCATTTGTGGACCGTCATTCTAACTTCGTTGTCATTTCAGACACTTTCGTTATCTTTTGTGGATTTGGAACCCCTCACTTCGGTTCTCTATGTTATGTTGGGTGAAACATATCAATCAAACATTTGGATAAAAACTGCTTGTTTGTCTTTTTTAACTCGTGTCGGTCGTATTGTAAATTGAGTCGAATTTTTTACTGACAAGTCCTACATCAAATATATCAGTACATAGCTTTGGATTTATACTATCATTTTATGATAGGCAATTAATAGGGAGAATACAGCATAAAAAATGTCAAATCCTTACACTTTACAGCAACTATAAAATATACATGCCCCAAGCACTTATTTTATGTTTTTTAGCCCAAAAAGAGTCCCAAAATTTTTTCGCCTCGCTCCGCTCGGCGATCTTTTAAATCTTCGCCCCCCCTTTCCAAAATCCTGGATCCGCCCCTGAAAACTATTCGGCTGGTTGTAACCGGCCTGTTTCTTTTGTTACTTTTGTTTTTTATCTGACTTGTACGACGTTTCAAGAAATTAATGATACTTTTAGCAATATTAAACATTTGAGAAACTTAGATAGCCATAAAGCAGTAAATGTAAGTTATAGTTTAAACATTTTATTTTCATTTCCCTTCAACCGAGATTTTTTTAGGAATCTACAATTTGATAAAAAAAAAAAAGAACCATTTCAAGTAAAAGATAAATGTTGTACACATTGAAGACTTTTTAAAATGCAACTTCGTAAAAAAGTAATATATTAAAGAAATACTTTAGTGGTAAGTAAGATAACGTTTGATTTTTATGAATAAAACGGAAAGAGAGGAGGGGGAAGGGGGGGGCTAATTCATTTAAAATAAACAGGCTGTGATCTTTATTTTTGATGAAAAAATGCAGGATGTGCCATTCCATCCCCCCATTCATAGGGGGCGGTATGTTTTTTTTAGTATAATTAACTATTTACTTTTCAACGCCATCACCCAATTTTTTTTGTTTAAATAAGAAACAGGGGCGAATCCAGCCATTTTAAAAAGGGGGTCCCAACCCAGGACAAAGGGGGGTTCAAACTATATGTCCCCATTCAAATGCATTGACCCCCCCCCCCCCCCCAGGATCCGCCAATGAGCACTATTAACGGTATTCGGAAAATCAGGAATCATGCAAAACATTAATTTGACATCTGCTTGACCATGATAATTTTTTTCTCATAAAATTTGGGATCAAAATATCTATTTTAGGAGAAAACCATAACCCCACCCCCACCCCCCACTATTGAAGTTAAATGTCTAATCCCTTAGTGTACTGATAAGAATTGTATTTAACTAGAAATGTTTGAAAAAAGAACATGATGCTAACGTAAATATTTTGTTCAATAAAAGGACAGGAAATAAGTTGGCGAACCAAAAAGTTCAAATCTAATTGAAAGTTAAAGTGCCCATGAACTCACTAATCACGCACGATTGATTCTATTCATAAAAAGTGTCCGTGTAACAAATAAAAAGAGTCAGTGTATCGTCTAAAAAGAGTCCGTGTAACACCCGTTAATGTACTGTTTTTCTATAGCTCTGCGGGGGGCAAAGTCCGTCATTACTAGACATCACATAGCCTTTGATTCTCGAAAAAAAATGATGTCACTATTGAAAATGTCTGACGCCACAAAGGAAAAGTGATTGTTGTATTACGTCAATAGTTTACTGAAGTGTCGCAGATTCCTAAATAGCGAAAAGGTCTGTTTCCGCTCATCGGTAGTAGAAAGATTCCGTTTTCTGAAATAAAGCTGCCCCCTCGTTTGAAATATATCCGCCCTGAGTCTTGTATATTGACTGCTCCATAGTCTTATATGGTAAACAAAAATGCTGCATTGAAACAATTTCGTAATGGGACATTCCATATAATATATGAAAAGCCGGGAGGGGGGATTATACCTTGTCAAAGAAAAAAATTTCAGGCAAATTTCAACTTCTCTCACGTGCTTTGATTTAAACCCCTCAGATGCCACATTGTGCCAGCATTTCCTCAATTTTACATATTAAGACAACAAAAGACCCATCAGAAACAAAAATGGGCACCTTTCAAATATATTTTGAGTCAATCGGACCTAAGACATGGCTTTTGGTATCCCACAGAAAAAAAACGTCCACCCCTTTTAAGATATAAAATGACTCTGAAATGTCCAATGTAATAGTACTAAATGTGATCATGTGAACAGTTTCCTTGAAAGAATACAAAAAATGTTGCATTCCAAAACATTATTTGTTTTGCAGTATGAAGATCACATAGATAAAATGACGAAAAAATCTGACATTTGGTCGTCAATCGTCAATACTGATACAAATAAGTTATTAGTGACCACTTTCGACAATAAACTAGCAATTGATAGTTATATAAATCGTAAACAAACGTTGTTTGTAGTAAATTTATGGAAGTATAACACAGAAAAAACACAAAAAATTATTACAATTAAAAGAAAACAAAAAATAAGGGATTTTGAAATAAAGTTAAGGGCAAACAATGTCCTGTCTAAAAGTTCAATGACACTCCAGAAGGCGCCTGATACTTAATAGTAATAGTACTTTAGATAGATGCTGATTTTCTCTTTACTGAGCATACTATGTCATGTCAATGCCGTTTACTTTAGTTTTTAATAATCATTCATGAACAATGTTTAACTGTACTTCAGAAAAAGACGAATGATTTTTGTCGAAAGTTGTTTGCTGTTTTAAGTGTAGGTGTTGTCATACAGGCGAAAGATTATAAGAAGGATATTCATATCAAAGTCAAAAACTGACAACATAGAAAACATAAGACTGCGCAACACGAACCAACAAAAAACTAGGGGTAATCTCAGGTGCTCCAGAAGGGTAAGCAGATCCCGCTCAACATTTGTCATGCTTCGTGTTGCAAATGCGCCTCACTCGGGATTTTTTTTTTGGGGTCTAAATCACCTTTACTGGATCATTCAAATGGTATAATCAATGGTACATTTACGTGTACAATGAATAAGGAAGTTAGGTATTCTTTGTTAGATAGACCTTTAAATAGATTTGCCGTTGTTAGCTACCCATTGAAAATGTTTTCGGTATTGTACTGATTGCTATCACAGATAATTTACTAGACGATAAACAAGGACGATTGGAATATATGTTAGACTTATTTATAAGTGTATTTTAAATTTTTTTTAAATATGTACATCTTACGAGGCTTTACAAGTTTTATTATGAAGTCCAGCAATTCTAATTGGTTTACTATGAATTAAATAACTTAGTAAAATAGTAACTTGAATAGTTGTCTTCTCATATTCCAGAATGAGGTACTCAAAGGGTATACATACTTGTTACATATGATATTTAGCACCATGCAGTAGCAGATGGAGGCTTTCATAGAGGGAGGAGGAAATAGAGGTAAATTATTTGAAGCAGGCGCTCAATATTAAAAAAAACTTAAAACTTAAAACACATGTTTCAAAATAAGATATATCCCTGATACGCCCATGTTCACAATCAAAGAGCTGAAAGCTCTGAGGAAAAATGACGCCACTGTCTCTTATATTGGGATAGTTTTTATGCAAGTCTTGATTTTCACATACCTTAATTAGTTTAACAATGCAACATGTCTCGTAAGCATATAATTGATATTTGTATATGTGTGTGTGTGAAGTGAAGGTGACAACTGGCTGTTTTTTTTAAGACAAATGAATAGGTCAAGACTACCTGAATTATACAAATTAATACCGTAGAAAGGCTTGTATATTTCTCACTGGTACATAGTCTGAATCCGGGTCCATTTGCGCCCACTCATGTTCTCCCCCTTTCACTTTCACACCCTACATGTTCGCACCCAATCTTAATTGGTTTTGTGTTTAATAACTCTGTAAGCAAGTGTTTTCTTATAAGTATAATTGTTGTCATTGTCTCAAAATAAAGTGTTGAATAAATCTTAATCATGTTTTGGATAGGGTATTGTTAAAAATAATAATAATCCTTTCTAAATAAAGTGGTATTTTGTCAACGTTTTATTTTGTGTTGAATAACTCTTAATCATGTTTTGGTTAGTGTATTGCTATAACTTTGTTTCATTGACTTGTTTCAAAATGAAGTGAGATTCTGACTATGTTTTTTTCTGTGTGTTGAATAAATTTTATCATGTTTTGGTTATAATAGTGGATTGCTATATTTTGGTTCCTATATTTTATTGCTTCGTTGTTTCAGATCAAAGGGACCAAGCTGTTAAAAACAATTATCTTTTGTGTTTTTCCTTTAAAATCTTCAATGTTTTACTCATACCAAGCTATAAATACATTCAGTATTTACACCAAAGCAATTTAAAACAACAATCATGATTTTCCAATTATTCAACTTGAATTTGAATTAAAATTGGGCGCGAATGAGTAGAGTGCGAACGGACCTTGTGTGCGAACGTGTAGGGTGCGAAAGTGTATTGGGCGCGAACAGACCTGATACCACAGTCTGAACCCCCTTCTCCCACAAAATATTAAGTAAATAATCTTTTTGTTACTGTTATCAAAGGTCTAATGAAACTCAGGTAATTTCAAACATTTGTCAAAGAATTCTAGTCAAACCGGCACCTGGTTAAATTGACACCTGGACAAATCAGCATCTGGTTAAATCGACACCTGATATAGTCAATTCATCACCCATGTTAAATATATATTTTTAACAGTTTTTTAAGCAAAAAGAGTAACAATAAGAAAGGGGTTGCCAGAATTTTTTTCAGTATTTAAGCAAAAAGAGTTAAATACTAACTTTCACATTTTTGGGTGTTCATGTACATTTTGTATATATTTATTTTTTTCAACTAAATGACTTTTTTGGTGTATTTTTAATGATATATATATGAGTAGTCCAAATAATTATTACGTCTGGCAAGGCTTTTTTAATTTTATTCTGGGACACCTTCCTATGACCGCAAGGCTATGTTAATTATTTTCTGAGACGCCTTCCTACAAACGACGTCATAATTATTTGGACTAATACATGAGATATTGGATATTTTTATGCATTATTTTAACCAGTTGAGCATTTTACAGGATTGTTGGTTTAATGCTGTTTAAACTTTACTGGAAAAAAAAACACCTTAAATTTGCTAATTATTTGGCATGAAAGTTTGATTTATTGAAGAGACTCATAGCTTTCCATTTCATTTTAATAATTGTCTAATTGTTAAAACAACAGTTGGGTAAGGGCTTCGTTGTTTACCTTTATACACAACAACATATTCACTTTGGTTTCCTTGTTTACCTAAATACACAACAACATATTCACTATGTACTTGGTAACAGTTATTAATTAATTGAATAGAAAATATTATAACAAATATTATTGGATGCCGAATTGACGTCAAATAGGTGCCGATTTGACTATATGCCAATTTAACCAGGTGCCGACTTGACTTGTACGTTTCAATTCCTCTGCGATCGTTTGCGGTATTTTCTTGAGAAAACCTATTTTCCATCATCAAAGAGAAGAAGAAACTGCTTGAAAATGATTCTTGAACGCTTCATGATTGTAAAAATAAGTTTAATTCACTCAAATAACAATTTTGAAACTTGCGATGTTTCAACAGGAAGTTTCAAAAGCACGGGTTACACTAATGTCCTGACAGTGTCCTGACAGAAATGAAAATGCTAAATGCTTTTTTATTATTGGAAGGATTTACTTGAAATTTGGAATTAAGCAAGATGAGATCTTATATTTAATAAATGAAATTTAAAAAAAATAAAAAAATATTTATAAGAGTTAGAAAACTTGACCTGACCAACTTGACTTTGAAACTACTAATGTCCTAACCGATATGAAACAGCTAAAAAAATGTTTTATTATTGACAGGATAGACTTCAAATTCGATACCAAGGAATATTAAAACATTTAATACAAAAATAGAAGAAAAAAAAAGAAAAAAAAAGAAAAAAAATATTTTCAAGAGTTAGAAAACTTGACCTGACTAACTAAAATGTACGTCTTTCCCATGACTAATGTCCCGACCGATGTAAAATGCGTATAACTTTTTGTATTCTTTAAAGGATCGATTTCAAATTTGTCAATGAAGATAATAATACTTAATATATAGATACAAGAAAAAGATTTTTTAAAAGATAATCAAAGAGTAAAAAAACTTGACCTGACCAACGTCGACTCTGCTCTGACTATAATGTCCTGACCGATGCAGAAAATGTTTATAACTTTTTATTATTGAAAAAAAAATGACTTAAGTTCCTTATCAAGGAAGATGATATCATTCAATATAGGAATTTATGAGAAAAAAAAAGTTTTTTTAATTTTTGAAATGTTAGAAAACTTGACCTGACCAACTAGATCTTTGTCATGATGAATGTCCTGACCGTTATAAAAATGCCAATAACCTTTTTGTTATTTATTGGGATATTACCAAGTTTGGTATCAGGGAAGATTACAACACTTAGTATAAGCATGTAAAATAAAAATATTTTAAACTTGACCTGACCAATGTTTACCTTGTCCTGCAATGTCCTGACTGATGAAGAAAAGAAAAATATTATATAACTGGTATTTTCTCTCTCTAAAGACAGAATGGACTTAATTCTTTAAATTATATTGATATTTCCTTTTTTTTTATTCAAACATTGTTTAGAAAGAACTTGGATGCACTTTTTATTATTCGTAATATATGTGTATAAGAAAGCCAAAAGACAGTGACATTATAAAATTATGAATACTATAAGTTTTTATATTTCTGTGTGATTCTAACATAATTCTACTTTAAATGCTTGTAAAAACAATATATTGAAATGAAAAGAAAAGAAGCCCATTTCCTGTCCTTATTTATGTTATTTGACAGGTTTAATCCCTCATTAACTAAACAACTAAAAAATGAGTGAAATAAATAAGAAAAATATAGGTAAGTAAACACTCCAATTTGTGTTAATTTTAATTAATGTAGGTGTGATTAAATTTTAATTATTCATGTCCCTGTCTTTGGACTTAATTGCATTCTTTACATTTTATAATCCTTTCATATTAAATGTAGAAAAGGTGCATTTACTTAGTATCTACAGCATCTCTAATCACATACTTTTCTAAGTGATAAAAAAACTGTGTGGTTATATCCCTTTCAATAACAAAAAAGTTATTGGCAATGCAAATTTATAACGGTCAGGACATTCATCATGATAAAGATCAAGTTGGTCAGGTCTAGTTTTCTAACATTTCGACAATTAACAAACATTTTTTTTTTTATAAATTCCTATTTTGAATATCCTTGGTAAGGAACTTAAATAAGTCAATTCTTTCAATAACAAAAAATTTATTAACATTTTCTACATCGATCAGGTCTGGACATTAGTCAGAGCAGAGTCGACGTTGGTCAGGTCAAGTTTTATATCACTTAAAATTAGTTTTTTTTTTTTTTTATTTTTTTTTATTATATCTCTGTATGAAATGTTAGAATCTTTCTTGACATCAAATTTGAAGTCGATCCTTCAAAGAACAAAAAAGTTATTAGCATTTTACATCGGTCAGGACATTAGTCATGGGAAAGACGTACATTTTAGTTGGTCAGGTCAAGTTTTCTAACTCTTGAAAATATTTTTTTTCTTTTTTTTTCTAATATTTTTGTATTAAATGTTTTAATCTTCCTTGGTATCGAATTTGAAGTCTATCCTGTCAATAATAAAACATTTTAAAACTGTTTCATATCGGTCAGGACATTAGTAGTTTCAAAATCAAGTTGGTCAGGTCAAGTTTTCTAACTCTTATAAATATTTTTTTATTTTTTTTAAATTTTATTTATTAAATATAAGTTCTCATCTTGCTTGATTCCAAATTTCAAGTAAATCCTTCCAATAATAAAAAAGTATTAAGCATTTTCATTTCTGTCAGGACACTGTCAGGACATTGTCAGGACATTGTCAGGACATTAGTGTAACCCCAAAAGCACGTGTAAAAGAAGAAAATAACCGGTGAGAGTGGAAATCCGTACATGACAGATATCACTATAGTACGACTTTGAAAGTAAAACAGTTCCATCCTTTTGTAAAACAGTCTTTTATATACCTATCACATTAATGTTTGAAGGGTCTTAAGCTTATTCAAACCATTTAAGTCGGTATGAAACACCAAAACGGAATGAACAATAACCGATTACGTTTTGTAGTTTACAAATTCTAAACTGGTTCCCGTCAAACTACAACACTTTGTTCGAGTGAAATGGAATACAAGCAGAAACCAGTTAGTAAATATGAAACCGAGTGTAAACTGGTTCCTGGCTGATAACTACACAATGATCATGCATAATGATAACACCAGCAGATTCCAGTTTGTATGGAAAATAGTAAATACGAAACCAAGCGCGGTAGGCAGAGAAATGTAATGAAGTTCAGGTCGGCAGTAATGGAACAATGACTGCGTCATTTTCCAAAAATCTACAATATTATTTTACTCATAAAGGTCATTTAATGTAAAACACAATTATAGAAAAGAACTTTACCTAAAGTTCTGTCTCAACATGCTGAATAATGAAAACAAAAGTAACATAAATGCCGAACTCAAAGAAAATTTTCAATCGGAGACTTCCTCTTATCAAAAGGCAAACTCCAAAGCTAAAAACATCAAACAAATGAAAACAACTTCATATCATATTGATATTTCAAATAAATATTCAACAGACTTTTACTAAAATTACCTTTAAAAGTAGTCCTATTGCCGGTTAAAGAGAATTTCCATTTTCGTTTCCTTTATAAACATTGCCGATTGTCGACAATTCGATAATTTCTACATACGGGTATCTAGCATGTAATACAAGACCCATCAATGCAATATAACTTATATATGTTTATTGAACCGATAACAAAGATCAACTTTTAAAAGGCCTAGTCTTTTGTACATAATGCAAACTAGTTTGTGATTTTTCATATGTTAGCGTCTACTTATAATGCTTTATACTTTATGAAATAATGCAAACAGTTGAGTCATTTTTTCATACAGGCGAAAGATTCTAGAAGGACATCCATAATTTAAGTCATTCAAACTGACAATATAGAAAACATAAGACTGCGCAACACGAACCCACAAAAAACTAGGGGTAATCTCAGGTGCTCCAGAAGGGTAAGCAGTTTCTGCTCACTTTATGTCATGCTTCTTGTTGTAAACGCGGAATTAAGTCTTATTCGGTAGGTCTCACTCGGGAATTGTTTTGTCTAAGTCACTTTCTGGATCATTCAAATGGTATAATTAATGATACACTTACGTGTACAATGAATAAGGAAGTTAGGTATTCTTTGTTAGATAGACCTTTATCATGTTTAAATAGATTTGCCGTTGTTAGCTACCCATTGAAAATGTACAAACTTGAAACATATGTTATTTAGCACCGCAGTAGCAGATTGAGGCTTTCATAGAGAGAGGAGGAAACAGAGGTGTAAAGTAGTTAAAGCAGGCGCTCAATATTAAAAAAGACAACTTTAAACATATGTTTCAAAATAAGATATATTATACCAAATAACTATTTAAAATTTAAGACACCCGATAAAATAAAAACATTCATAACTGAGATTCATAACAGCAAGGATTTTTATAGTTAGATCTAACTATACAAATCCCTGATACGCCATGTTCACAAAAATCTACAATATTATTTTACTCATTAAGGTCATTTAATGTAAAACACAATTATAGAAAATAACTTTACCTAAAGTTCTGTTAGAATAATGAAAACAAAAGTAACAAAAATGCCGAACTCAAAGAAAATTTTCAATCGGAGACTTCCTCTTATCAAAAGGCAAAATCAAAAGCTAAAAACATCAAACAAATGGAAAACAACTTCATATCATATTGATATTTCAAATAAATATTCAACAGAGCTTACTAAAATTACCTTTAAAAGTAGTCTTATTGGTTAAAGAGAATTTCCATTTTCGTTTCCTTTATCATGAGTCGACAATTCATTTCTACATACGGGTATCTAGTATGTAATACAAGACTCATCAATGCAATATAACATATATATGTTTATTGAACCGATACCAAAGATCAACTTTTAAAAGGCTTTTGTACAAAATGCAAACTAGTTTGTGATTTTTCATATGTTAGCGTTTATTTATAATGCGAATCTTTATGAAATAATGCAAACAGTCGTTTTTTCATATTTAAATTGGAAATGTATCTATTGTTAAAATGAAGTAAGCTGCATGCATTGCCATTTGTCTGCATATTAACTTATTGCAAAGTAAAATGTTGGAGTTTTAAGTACATATTGATGGCATCATAATGAGCGGAACTTGTAAATTTAAAAACAATTTTAAAACCTTACTGTTAATTAGGATCTGGATGGGGTCCTTCATTTCTGTATTCTTTGATTTTTTTTTCACATTTGCCCTTTTCTTTATCTTTTTTTTCTATTTATTCTCATTTCATAATGTTTTATAGCAATCAATAATTCTCTTTTCTTTTTTGTTTGCCCTACTTTACTTTTTTCTTTTCTTTTTTGTTGCCATTTCTTCTGCATATTTTAGTCATATTCATTATTATATGTAACAAGCGGTCGTATTATTCTTGTGCAGGATTGGTTAGATTCAAAACAAGCGTTTATATTAGCCTTTTATTTTATAGGTTATATTCAAACAAAACGCGCGTCTGCTTAGTTGCTACACCACTGATAACTCATGTATGTCATGACCACGAATAAAATTAAAACTTTTCATTCTGAATAAAATACAAGAAATATAAATGTGCAGATGTTCGTCAATGAATCACATTTTGCTTGAATCTTATGATGTGTAGTTTTACTTATATAAGTCTAAAGGTACTTGGAGACAGGACAAGTTTTTTTGTCCTTCTCTTTTTTTTCTAAAATCTATTTTCTTTTCATTTCGATTATTTTCATATTTTTTTCTTTGTAATATTTCAACGAATTTACTAAAACAACATTTAATGGAGAATTTATTATTAATTGTAGTAAAATTACGGATTTGTGGGGAACAAGACGGAGGATATAAAGATAAATGTCCTGTCGATAAATTCAAAGCACTCTGGAAGTCGCCTACTAAAAGATCACTCTAAGTGGTGGTGTTATATAAACTAAATTTTTACTATAAGCATAACATGCCATTTTAATGTTGAGTACCTTTGTTTTAAATTTTGATAACTATATATATACTATTCTTCTAAAAAAAATTAGTGTGTGTCGAAAGTTCTATGTTTTTAGAGCAGGATTTGGCATGCGGAAACATGAATCTATATTTTTTGTCTTATTTACCTGACTGGATCATTCAAATGTCGTACAATCAATAATACCTGTGCATATTAAAAGAATAAGGAAGTTATGTCTAATTCGTTGTTAGATGGACATTCAAATATATTTATCTTCGTTTTAAACCCCAGTTCTATTGTTATACTTCGAGTGAGTTTTTATATTTCTGAAACAAGTGTAAATTGAATAAATCTATCGCTACAAATAACAATGGATTTTGACCTCAAGGTGTGAATAGCGGGTTTCTGGAAACCCCTGCGTCTGCATGCCGAAAACACTAGGCATTGTTACTCATAACAATAAAAATCATAGGCGGATCCAGGGGGGGGGGGGCCTGGGGGGGCCGGACCCCCCTTTCGTGGGAAAAATTTGGTTGATTATATAGGGAATCATTGAAGAATGACTGGAGCGGGCCCCCTCTTAGGTCAGTCAGCGCCCCCCCCCCCCCACCCCCCCCCCCCCTTAAGAAAAGTTCTGGATCCGCCACTGAAAATTGTTTATCTTTTGAATATCATGAACATAAGAAATTACTAATAGTGTTCAACACAAGTTGTGTAAAGATATTGATTTGTTTTGTAGGAATTCCAAAAAGACAAAAACAAGATTAAGCATCTATTTTGAATTTTAAAAAAATCCTTTAGATATCCCTTCGCTTGAAGACAATTTTTCTTTATCACAGTAATATAAAAGTGAAAGTAAACGTATCGACAGAATGTTCTTTCTAATGTTAAAATTCAATATTTTTCTTTTTTGTAATTCATTTGAAAATCGAAAGATTAATATATTGTCTATTTTAAGGCTCCCTTACCTGCTTAATCATATATTGTCTTGTAATGTTGTTTGGCTCCTAAGTGTGTGCCCTTTCCATCGCCATTTTCTGTTTTTCTTCTGGTCATCAACTGGATATTGGTTGATCTTTTCTCATATATCTTTGTTTGAAATCATCTCAGACCATCTGATGTTAAGGATGAACCTGAGACAGTTGTTGATGAAGACTTGGAGTTTTGAAACAGACGTTTTTGTTGTTTTCCAAGTCTCACCTCCATAGTAAGAGTATGGTTTTCACATTTGAATTATAACGCGTATTTTGGTTTCGTGAGTGATGTTTCTTGCTTTCCAAACTAAATTGATCCCATCATATTAAATGCAGTTCTAGCTTTGCCAATTCTGATTTTTTTTTCATCTTTATCGATCTGAGCGCCAAAATTATCCACTACACTTCCAATGTATGTAAGATAATCCACTTTTTCTTAAGATTTGGTGTTAACCATCAGACTTGCTATATAGGGACCTTGTAGTTGACTTTAAAACATTAATTTTGTTGTGATTTATGGAAAGGCCTGTTTCTGATGCTCTCTTTTCATCCTGCTAGTTTGTCCTGCATTTGGTGGTGGTTTTGGGAGAGCAACACAACGTCATCGGCAAAGTTTAGGTCATTCAGCTGGGTGAACATAGTCCATTGAATACCGTTTATTCTGTCGTCTGTTGCATGCTTCATGATCCAGTCAACTGACAGGAGGAATAGCATAGGTGAAAAAAGAACAGTCTTGTCATTGTTGAAGGCCGTACGGTGACCTATAGTTGTTAATGTCTGTGACATTTTGGTCTCTTGTGGACAGTTTTCTCATTGGCAGTCATACTACAACTTCTTCTTTTTTTATATTTACCCAGTTGTAATATCAAATGCCTCTATGTGTTCGCCTCCATGGATGATCTTACTCAGCATTCCTGCATAGTGTCTCATCAACTGCCACAACACACCTCTATCTAAGTTGTCAGAGGTTTTAGCGAAGTCGACAAAAACAGAATAAAGTGATGAATTGAACTCTTTCAGGCTTGTTTATGGATGATACTTCACGTTTCTAATTGATCTGCACATAGTTTGTTTTGTTTGAATCGAGCGTGGTTGTCACGAATATTTTCATGTATTGCATTTTTGAGTTGGTTTAACATCTCTATTTAAACTTTTCCTGCATTATGTTTTAAGGCGATTCGAAAAAAAATCTAAACCAAATGGTGACGCTGTATAATCATGTGTAACCAATGCAACATTTTTGATGAAATATATAACATTAATAATCTTTGTACTTTTTATAAAAAAATAATCGCCGAAAATGTAAAACAGATATTTCCTTATAAAATGGCAAAACCAAAAGCTCAAACACATCATTCGAAAGGGGGAAAACGTCATGTAATTAATTACTGCAAGTGTTCCTCGTTTTACAATTATCGATTATCAATTGTGCTGATATTAGTTGAGCAGAATCACGGAGGACGTTACTTCGGGTTTTACTGGACACCTTTAAATTTTATATCAAGATAACCTTTTTGGTGTAACTTAAGAATGGCCAACGTAGGTAGATACAAGTATCTTGTCTTAAAGAGGGATAAATCCTACTTTGTAAAGGATCACTCTGATTCAAACAAAAAATTCTCTGAAACTGACATTATCAAGATGCTTGATTTCTTGATTGACAACATATTTGTTACGTTCGGAGGACATGTTTTTCAACTGTCGGCATTCCAGTGGAAACAAATTGTGACCCTCTTCTTGTCGACTTGTTTCTTTATTAGTATGAGGCTTACTTCACACAGGAACTTCTTAGGAAGAAAGACAAGAAGTAAGCGATATCCTTTAACTCTACTTTCCGCTATATAGATGATGTTCTTTCACTAAATAATTCAAAATTTGGTGACTATGTGGAACGCATCTATCCCATCGAACTAGAGATAAAGGATACTACAGATACAGTTAAGTCGGGCTCATATCTTGACTAACATCTAGAAATTGACAATGAGGGTCGGTTGAAAACAAAACTTTACGACAAAAGATATGATTTTAGCTTTTGACATTTCGTCCCCGAGGGTATCACCAGCCCAGTATATCAATAATGTGGTCATTTTTATAAATTTTCTGTTTACAAAACTTTTTCGAAAAACTAAGGATTTTATTATTCCAGGCAAAGATTACCTTAGCCGTATTTGGCACGACTTTTTTGGAATTTTGGATCCTCAATGCTCTTCAACTTTGTATTTGATATGAGCGTCACTGATGAGTCTTATGAAGACGAAACGAGCGTCTCGTACTTAATTATAATCCTGGTACCTTTGATAACTATTTACATCATTGGGTCGATGCCACTGCTGGTGGACGTTTCGTCTCCGAGGGTATCACCAGCCCAGTACGAAGTGTTGACATGAATATCATTAATGTGGTCATTTTTATAGATTTCCTGTTTACAAAACTTAAATTTTTTTGAAAAACTAAGGATTTTCTTATCCAAGGCAAGGAATACCTTAGCCGTATTTGGCACAACTTTTTTGGAATTTTGGATCCTCAATGCTGTTCAACTTTGTACCTCTTTTGGCTTTAAAAATATTTTGATATGAGCGTCACTGATGAGTCTTATGAAGACTAAATGTGTGTCTGGCGTACTAAATTATAGTCCTGGTACCTTTGATAACTATTCCGATTGTGAACTTTCCATTTCTAAGTAGCAACATTCCAGCAGCACCTGCATAATGGGTATATATTTCCCAATTGATACGATATGCTCTGCTTGCATTTCCTATCATGATTGTCTTGATAAAGGGTTGCTGCTCACAAGGCAGCTATTAAACCAAGAGTTGACGGTTATGGAATAACATTTTCACAATAGTATCGGATATGTTCCTTACGTCGTAACTAATATCCCCTTCCCTTTCATGAATGTGACCTACCAAATTAGACTTTTTACCAGATTTGTTATTACATAAGCAACGCGACCAGTGCCACATTTGGAGCAGGATCTGCTCACCTGAGATCACCCCTAGTTTTTGGTGGGGTTGGTGTTGCTTATGCTCTAGTTTTCTATGTTGTGTCATGTGTACTATTGTTTGTCTGTTTGTCTCTTTCATTTTTAGCTATATGGTTAGCACATGGTATATATACTTGTTAATTTATTTTACAAAATATGTTAAATTACTGTGTAGGACTCTAAAATAGGACTACTCTTTATCGTTTTATCGCTAAACATTCTCAAGCTGAAGCATTCCTTGTGCATATGTAAGCTGACTACTACAATTTGATAATATACAGTTGGTGAGATCATACTTATTGTATAATCTAATTTGTCATCCAATCATATTACATGTATGATACCGCTCTTCCCTTTGAAAACATGCAATTTTATTCAATCTACAACCCAAATTTTTTTTTATCACAAATCAACTTTTATAGATTTAGATATTCTTTTTTAAAACCAGCATTTTTTTTTATTTGGCTGAACTTTCCTGTCAAATGTTTTGTAGACATTTCATAGTCATCAGTCGAAAGTTGTGATTGTTGTGTGACGTCACATGACGTTGATGTACACAATTTATTCAAGTTTAGCAGAAATGTTGTCCTTGCGAGTCAAGTACTCAGCAAAGGGAAATTTAGCTCCAGGCTCTGTCGACGACACTTGCTATAGATGGACCAAGTCCCATGGACATGGACACTCCGTCAACCAACCGGAACAAGTTAAGTTTCCATAAGGGGATGAAGCGGTGTTTTATCTCAAACCAGATAGCTCTGATACTGAAGCCTGTATTTACTACCTTAATTTTCGAGAAAGAAAAGATATATATATATATAGTCATAACCAAGGGTCCTTATAGTAAATTTGAGAGAATAATAATGTTTACTTTACGTGTACTATCAGTCCGTCAACACGAAATAAGAGTTGTCAGCCAATGCGTAAAGTCCACCAGCAGAAAAACAAGAGCAATATCTTCGCATTCATCTTGAACACACCTTGTTGTGGATTGCGTTCTTACTAATCATGTCTAATTGTAGTAAGTTTTGTGAGGTTGACAACTATTGTTTTTCGTCGTTTACCGTTTTACTAGGTACTGTCAGGATTAAGAACGCGTTTTGAATCAGACCAGGTAAAACCTACGAACTTCAAGGAAAATACTTTAAACAATCTTATTTTCGCGGATACTTATTTTAGCGTTTTGTCGTTACTGTTCGTCTTCGCTGCTATTTATATTCACGTTGTTTTAATTTAATTTGTGTATTCATATATGTTCCTTATGTCGTAACTATAATACTCTTCCCTTTTCACGAATGTGACTTACCGAATAAGACTATTCACCGGATGTGTAATAAAATAAGCGACACGACGGGTGCCATATGTGAAACAGGATCTGCTCACCCTTTTGGAGATCACTCCAAGTTTATTGGTGGGGTTCGTGTTGCTTAGTCTTTAGTGTTCTACGTTGTGTATTTTGTACTTTAAGTTGTCTGTTCGTCTTTTTTATTTTGACTATGGCGTTGTTAGTTTATTCTCAATCTATGAATTTGACTTTCCCTCTAGTATCTTCCGTCCCTCTTTTTTGAAAAAAAATAACCATTACAACGTTTTGGATATAAACAATAAAAGACAAATAAGACACTAATTTACCGATTAGATGTAATTGAAACCGTTAATATATCATGCCATAAGAAAAGTAATTACTCCTGTCTTAACATGTTTAATTCATTAACATAATTATGAAAACATTATTGCAATTGTGTATTTCTTAAGGTGGCTCGGTCCTTTAACAATGCGCATATTTTAACGCATGTTTCTTACGACGAGTGCCTTGGAAACGGTCGCTTTCAGGGGTCTTCTCAGAAATATCTTTGACGACCTTGGAACGCGGGCGTGTATGAAAGCACCCTTGACGATGTAAACAAGTGTACAAAACGTTCCTCAAAACAGGAAATACGAACGGTAAGAAATTCAGAGTGCTTTCTTCATTTTTTGCATAAAAATCTAAAAGGAGAAACATATACATGATTTAAGCATAACATTTGAAAAAAAAAGAATATATAAATACGGACAGTCAAATGTATGACGTCGACGGTGCCGCTTCGCTCCTAAAACGCATTCGCATCTTACACGGTCGCCCCTTGGGTCCGTTCGTACCATATTTTGAATTCACTCAAATACCGGTTGAATTAAATGATGTCTTGGAGATTTATTTTTGAAAATGTTTTGCCAATGACGCAATGATTAACTGTAAACAAATGATAGCGATGTAAATAACTGCATGCCATCGTACAGCTTTCAAAACTGACAGGTTAAAAACCCGTATAGTATGCGGTAAAAGCATCGGGTCGGGTTCGTTTTCAAGCTATCCATTTGGCGTTTTGTAACAGTTTGTTTCTGTCATAAATCTCTTTATTTCCAAGTATTTTTAGGAGAGTATTCCCGATTATGCGATATATTTTTACACTGCAAAAAATTTTGATAATTATAGTTAAATATTTTTTTTTATTTTCCCCTAAACAAATTTGAACATCATACCAATTTTCTAACAGACTTAATACTTGACAGCCACACCTAACATGTTGATGATAAAAGGAGATGATGTTTTTTATTTATAATATTGAATTTTAAATTTGAACTTTGGTGGATAATTGTTTCATTGGCAATCATACCACATCTGCTTTTTTTCATATCGTATGGTTTACATAGAAATATGACTAATCTAACAGATAATCCCTTGCTTAGACAGAGTGTTCATACAGCTGGATGTACATACGAATGCTTCGTAGGGTCAAAAGGGGGAATTTTACCTATACACGATCATACATGCACCACGGATAATCATGATAATTGTCCATTTATTTTCTTATGGCAGTCCATATAAATAGCTGCTCTTACTTTGCCTAACTTTCATAATTCATACTTGTCTGTATGTTGAGTTCTCATCCGTATTATGCTTGAAATATTTGCCAGTGACCATTCAGTATGCACAAATTAAATTTTCATTATGTGCAATATATAAAAAAAAGTATTTTTTGGGACTTTAATTTTGTTGACTAGGTGGTATACAGGTATAGGTTTTTAGTAATTGTACGGGGACATAATTGTTTTCATCCAGGTACATTGGTCTCTGGTGAAGAGTTGCCTCATAAACAATGATGAAACAACGAAGTTGCACAGGGTATAATGTTTTTGACCCGTCCGTTCGTCAATCTGTCTTGTTTCTTGTCATCACAACTCCTCTCAAACCGCCCAACAGAATTTCATGAAATCTTTTTAGATAATGAGGACATACTATGTAGATGTGCATATCGACAGGAAATTATGATTCATTTCTTTTTCTTAGTTATTTTATTTCTCCAGTGACAATGTGGAGAATGACTGCCAAAGCGGGGTTGGCTTCAGTTATTCCCAATATAATCAACCAATGAGCCCGCGACATATGTCGGACTCTTTAACAATCATCCTTTCAACCAAATATTTTGAAACATATTTAGAATTCAAGAAACAGACAAAGCCATGAAATGAAGTTAAGTTCAGATAAACCCTGCAAGACATGTTCTTTTAGTATTTATAATATCTGAGTATATGTCCAACATGTTGACGACGGACAGTCAATGGTATACCATAATACGAACTGAAAACAGGCGTAAAAAAAGGCTCCACTAAATGAATTTTTTTGAAAAGTTATTGATGTTATTCCACAAATGTCTATGAGATCAAATTTATAAAACATTTATTAATATTGTTAATGTCAATGTACTAGTTTACATGTAAGTATTGTTGCCATTTATACATCATGTACATGTACAAGCATTAGCTGATCAGCTCTATACTTTCATTATTGTTATTCTCCTTCACTGTTTTTTTATAAGACTCAATATATATATGATCTGTTTTCCTCATTTGGACAGTTAGGTGAAGTAGGTCCTTTTGATTGGAATTTTTCTAAGGATTTTGACAGCACTTTACACATAGTTTCCGGTTTGCAAGACTACATGATATTGGCTTCTCATTAAATTCTGTCAGTACTTTGCCAATAGTTTCCAAGTAAAGTTGGACATTCCAAGATCACTCCTTCCATTTGCATGTACATGTACAATTGAACTTACAACCTGAAATTAAATATCAGAGTAATTCTGTCAGAAAATCAACAATTATTGGTCAATGGTATACCATAATGCGAACTGAAAACAGGCGTAAAAAAAAGCTCCACTAAATGATTTTTTTGAAAAGTTATTGCTTTTATTCCACAAATGTCTATGAGATCAAATTTATAAAACATTTATTAATATTGTTAATGTCAATGTACTAGTTTACATGTAAGTATTGTTGCCATTTATACATCATGTACATGTACAAGCATTAGCTGATCAGCTCTATACTTTCATTATTTTTATTCTCCTTCACTGTTTTTTTTTATAAGACTCAATATATATATGATCTGTTTTCCTCATTGGGACAGTTAGGTGAAGTAGGTCCTTTTGATTGGATTTTTTTTAAGAATTTTGACAGCACTTTACACATAGTTTCCGGTTTGCAAGACTACATGATATTGGCTTCTCATTAAATTCTGTCAGTACTTTGCCAATAGTTTCCAAGTAAAGTTGGACATTCCAAGATCACTCCTTCCATTTGCATGTACATGTACAATTGAACTTACAACCTGAAATTAAATATCAGAGTAATTCTGTCAGAAAATCAACAATTATTGACATTCAAAAGTATATAGACGTAGACTTATTCATAATGGGGAAAACAGATGAGCAGAGTGGCAGCCGCTTGCATATAAAGAATGAAAAGAGTGACACCATCCAAATTTGTACTTGATCTGAGTTTTGTTGTAGTAAGCATTGCATAAAAGTTTCAGAACATTTAGATTGAGCAAACTTGTGTTAAAGAAAGGAACACAAATTTAGCAATTTTTCAATTTTTAAAGGGGCATAACTCTAGAAAAGTAAAAGTTACCCCACCAAAAATTCAAACTTCATGTGTGTTTGTTGGTAACAAGCATATATATGCATTAATTGTGTATTAGTTTAATGACATTGGTAGAGGCAAACTGAAGTTAGAAAACAGAAACCAAATGTGGGACGTTTGATACATGTAAGTTTGATACGACTGACAATGCAAGGGTAAAACTTAATGCCCCTGCCGCTATGGTGTAGAAATAATTAAGAATTTGTGGTGATCAATAATGAGCAAGCGAAATATAATTACATGCACAACAAGTGTAAATAGTGATTATGTTTATATAGGTTGAATAAAGACTTCTTTACTGTTCAGCTGCCTTCAATTTTGAAAATGCATTGCATCTCAGTCCTCATGAAAAAAATATGCTGCGGCTTTTTGAACCTTGTTTGGAATATAGGATACACAAATTTTGTATTTATTAAAAAATACTATTCACAAAACAATAATGATTTTTTCAACTCAAAATACAGTACCTGGCCAAAAGTATTTGTCACCTGCATTTTTTTGCTACATGTATATATAATATATTTCATATAAAAACACATTTCTTCAAAAAAATATTTTGAGGGCATTTACAAATGTATGGTTGGATTTTTATCTTTAAGCCTTAAAAAAGTAGAATGGTCTTAATTAATATGTGTTTATTTGATAATATTAGGTTCGTTTTCATGTGTTTTTGTTTCCCCTTGAGAACACATAAATATTTTTTTATAAGATAATTTGGTTGAATATATAGCGAATTTTTATACAGAAATAATAAAAATGAGACACAAAAAAAAAATAAAACAAAAAAATAAACCTGGGACAATACTGCTTCTATTGGTACCAGATTGCTTAAAATCAAATCCAAATGACCCCAAAATAATTTTTTTTTAAAGTAGTTTTTATATACAATAAACAATAAAAATATCAAGTGACAAATACTTATGGCCACATTCTGTACACATGTTTAACCCTGATACTACTATTACTAGAGCTTATGAAATTTTTGTATACCAAACAGAATTTTTTGGGGGGAAGGAGGGGGGGGGGGTAATGGTAAACTAATTGTGATTGATCAAAGAAGAATCCTTCAATCAGATTTATTGCCGCCTACTGTAGGGTTATCATTTACAAATTAGGCCAATTATGGTTGTATTCTCAAGTAAACCAACAAGTCAATCAAACTCCTTGAGGACATAAATATTAAGGGGGTGGACAGGGCCCGGTAAGGGGACAGGGAATGAGGGATCAGAGAAAAGGGTTATTTTGGAAATACATTTTGTCATTTTTATTTTGTCTTGGAGGAAGGAGATGGAAGTATTGAAGTAAGAGGAGAAAATTTTAGGGTAAAAAGGAAGGGAAATATAGTTAAGGAGTAGAAACTGTCAGAGGAAGTTATGGGATACCCCACATTCAGTTGCATGAGTTGACCCTAACTTGGCTACGAAATTAGATATTACAAATGATTATTAGAAAAGATTTAATTCATTGACACTAACGGTAACGTAAAAAATATACTTCATAGTATCTGTCATCCCTAGTCCAGATAATAATGCCGTCTGCTGTGGGTATGTTTTCGATTTTCACTTTTTTTGATCCACAGTCGCAAGAAGGCGTCCCAGAAAAAAAAAAATAGCCTTGCCAGACGTCATAATTATTTGGACTTATGTCATCCCCTGCTCTTCGGTCGTTTGCACCGGATACTTTTCAAACTGGCCAGACATGTTTACAACTTGTCAGTAAAGGGTAAAAATACTAAAATAAACCAAAAATAAGATACCAGCTATAACGATTAAACATGGAACAGAAATTGAGTCCATGCAAGGTTCAGACGCAGTGATTTTCAACAGTAGCGAGTATTTTGAGACAACCCCCAAGGTTGTATTTTTCGTGATACTGATAACATTTGGCTGCCTAATATATCGAAATCTAAGTTTTCTTATGTTATAACTCTACTTCATCGTTGTATATTCGCCAAAATGTCTGTTATGCATGTACATGGTCGTATTCATCAATTTAGTATGCTGTTCGGCAATGGCGACCTTGAAATTCCTCTGGTCCGATAATGGCGCTAAACTACTGGGAAGCAACTCGCGCCAGACAAAATTACCGTATTTCACCAAAATAATCAAAATTTTGGTTTTTGACAACAAACGGATAACACATTTATATTCAGCATCGTTTATGATATAATTACAAATAATATTTATTAAAGCCATCAATAAAGAATTCACAATTAGTAATTAATGGAGTGCATTGAAATCAGACCTTATGGGGTAGAGGGGTTAAACCAAAGCTTTTTTAAAAGCCTTGTGACACCTATTTTTTTTTACCTTAAAATGCTCAAAAAGTTCATAGCTTTGACATATCTGGTTTTTTTAAAATCTAACGGGGAAATTTTACGAAAAATCGATAATCAATATTTTTTGCCTTAAACTAAAATTAGAAAATGCATAATTTAGACATAAATATGAAATAAAAGGATTTTTAAGTAAAAAAAACCCAAGGGAAAGGTTACATTCCAATTCTAATGTTTTTCACATAAAATCATACGGACTTGGTTTTAAAAGTCTATGAATTTGATGTAACCGTTGTTGTTGATAGGGTGGACATGTTTGGAAATAGGGTCAAAATCGCACATTTCGCTTCAATTTGAGAGGAAAATGAGCCTGGTGACCCCTTTTTCTGTGCATTTTTGATTCAGCATACCAAAATCTACATAATATGTGAAAATAAAATAAAATCTACCGGGGTCACTATTGGGGTGAGCCACCTTAAAGTCATGTATCTATTTGCTCATTTATAAAGATTTACTAATAGGTGGTTATATGATATTTTGTTTTCTTAGTTGATCACGCCACCAGTCTCTGTAAAAACCTATTATAAGATAGTTTAATTATAGGTATGCATGACTCAGCTGATAAAAGTCGATGACTAGAACGTTCTCCAAGGTTACATACCGTCCTTATAAAATGACAAATCCTATGTAACATAATTAATAAAATTATATCTGATATCAGATTCGATTTAATAGATTATGCAAATTTGACAATCATGCGTGACAAAATAAGAGCAAATACTCCAATCCCAAGTTAAAGTTGTTTAAGGTTGTGATATATTCTGTCGTTTCCACACGTTATTGATTCGATGCAACTGACAGATGTAACTTTTGTTAAAGCTTACAACTGTTTTGATGACACACTTAGTAGAAGATTTACAGACGATCTCAAACTTTTCGTTTGTTTAACATATAACATAAACAATTCTAGATATTGGTGACATTTTACATTTGATTCTGTAAGAATAACATGTTTAATGTATCACTATTTGTCTTTTGCACTTACAGAATAAAAAGCTTGTGCATATGCAGTTTACTGAGTAATGTAATATTCTGTTTACTTTAATGATCACTTCTTCTAACAAGATGAAATGCATATTTACTTAAATAGAAATAGAAAGTCTTATTATATATCAAATATATATTACTAGGTCTATGGTCTAGAGAAACGATGATAGTCTTCGAAAGGGGATGATACATAGCTGTACCGTTTAAAGATATATCACGTACAATGCGCCAACGGAAATTTCGAAAAAGGTCAGACTAATGCCACTGCAACATCGCACTAGCACCCACAAAGTGGAAAGGGATTGATATAAGTTGCAATAACTTGTTTCCCAATCGACTATAAATACACATGTTCAAACTATCAATTTTTGTTTTTGGTAAATAAAATGGCAATCTAAAATAAATACAACTGGTTAATTTTTTATAATAACTATTATATAATCTATGGTGAATTTGGATTAACTAACAAACTAAACTATACATTTATAGGCATGTTTTTCGCCTTTGAACTATGCAGACTACTAATAGTTTTCAATTGTCCAATTATGAGAAATTACATTTTAGATTGTAGTTTATAGCACAAGTCAGAAAACTGTTTAGACTGAAGCTTCTTCATTTTCTTGAAACAGATATTATTAAAATTTTCTTAAATAAAGTTACCCCGAGTAACAGGGTATAAATCAGAAGACTTACTAAATTGCAAATAATTTCTACTCCCAAAACATATTAGAAATAAAAATATATTAGGAGACGAATAAGTGAAGATCCCAAAATATAAAAAAAATGTTGTTAATGCATGCGCAACACATTTAGTATAGTTTGCAATAAAACAGTTTATCATCGAGGAGCTCTAATTTAAGACGATATACAATAAACTGTTTACGCTGTAATGTAATATTTTGAAATTCTAACTAAACGTGTTAAGGTGGTATGGGAGTCTAAAATAAAAAGATAGAATTTGTTCATACTTGCCAAAACGTTGTATCTATTGATACATGTTGAAAAATATAATAAAAATGATAGGTCACCGCGCATTTTCTCAGCTACAGGACGGGACAAAATGACACATTTTGTATGGATTATACAGGAAAAAACACCATTTGTGATTAGAAAACTAAACAAAATGATAGAATTGTTAAATACTTCAGGAAAGATAGCTTTCAGACACTGCTTGAGAATATCAAAAGAAAAGATAGGGTCACCGTACGTTTTTTCCGGCTAAAATACAAAATAGGAAAATTCCGTACAGAATCCTTTAGAAAATGCACTTTTTTAGAGTTACCTCCCCTTAAAATGCCAATTTAAAAAAAATAAAAACAACAAAAATAATTAACATTTGCAAAAATATCGATATTTAGAAGTTATATTCTTATAAATTGGTACTTTTAAATGAAAATGTACATTTAACATCTGCATTCCAGCATCAAATTTTGCTAACTTGATGGAAAATCTGGACTTTGATTCTCTGTTTTTTACAATCCAAGATGGAGGAAGACACCCATACCACCTTAAGTTTGACATATTTGTCGTTTCTTGTTGCACACATATATTTAAATTGGTTTTATAATACGATGCAATTAACCTGATGATATACATATACATTAACAGTTTTAATCGAACATTCAGTGTTGGTCTGTCCGTCCATCTGTTACTTCGAATCAATATTTGATTACACCATTGGAAGATATCTTTTTTAACAGAAGAATAAAACCACTTTGATTAATAGGGGATATGACACTGTTTGAAATAAAAATGCATTTATAAATACAAAATAGTGGATGATCAAAGTGTAGATGCCTTTGTTTTACGTCAACGTTTAGGTTTGTATACGCTGTAAGATATTGAAGTCAAAACGACAAGATTCTTGAAAGCTGTTGCTTTAAACAAAGTAACTTTTGGAATTGTTGGTGAATTTGGAAATGTTTCATGAAATACAATTATTTTATTATGTAGCAGCAAGAACATTGCATCTTTTATTTGTTCTGAATCCTATCTCTCAAGTAGTGTCTTATATTCTATGATTTTTTTTGTATAGTAACATACATTTTGTTAATCTATTATATAAAAGTATGTTAAATAATTGTGTAGGACTCTAAAATAGGACCAATTTTTATAGTTTAGTCGCTAAAGCCGAAGTAGTCCTTGTGCAGATGCACATGTAAGCTGACTAATACAATTTGTTAATATACAGTCGGTGATATCATATATATATTGTAGAATCTAGTTGTCATCCAATCATATTACATATATGATACCGCTCTTCCTTTGTAAACATGCAATTTTATTCAATCTACAACCCAATACATTTTATCACAAATCAACCTATATAGATTTAGATATTCTTTTTTTTAAACTAGCATTTTTTTTATTTGGCTAAACTTTACTGTCAAATATTTTGTAGACATATCATAGTCATCAGTCGAAAGTTTTTATTGTTGTGTGGACGTCACATTTACCATGACGTTGATGTACACAAATTATTCAATTTAGCAGAATTTTGGTCCTTGCGAGTCAAGAACTCAGCAAAGGGAAATTTAGCTCCAGGCCCTGTCGACGACACTTGCTATAGATGGACCAAGTCCCATGGACATAGACATTCCATCAACCAACCAGAACAAGTTTAGTTTCCATAAGAGGATGAAGCGGTGTTTCATCTCACAACAGATGGCTACGATACTAAAGCCTGCATTTACTACCTCAATGTTCTAGAAAAAAAGAGTATATAGTCATA
Organism: Mytilus edulis; assembly: GCF_963676685.1. NCBI lineage: Eukaryota > Metazoa > Mollusca > Bivalvia > Mytilida > Mytilidae > Mytilus > Mytilus edulis. The sequence continues at coordinate 9,369 of NW_027267342.1, read as the reverse complement.
ACCAAGGGTCCTTATAATAAATTTCAGAGAATAATAATGTTGACTTTACGTGTACCATCAGTCCGTCAACACGAAATAAGAGTTATCAGCCAATTTGTAAATTCCACGAGCAGAAAAACAAGAGCAAAGTACTGCGTACTCTTCTGAACACATTAAATTGTACCTTGTTCTGGATTGCGTTCTTACTTATCATGTCTAGTTGTAGTAAGTAATGTGATGTTGACTACTATTGTCTGTTTGTCCTTTACCTTTTTACTAGGTACTGTCAGGATTAAGAAAACGTTTTGAATCACGTCAGGTAAATAAAGGCAACAGTAGTATACCGCTGTTCAAAACTCATAAGTCCATGGACAAAAAACAAAATCGGGGTAACAAAACTAAAACCGAGGAAACGCATTAAATATAAGAGGAGAACAACGACACAACACCGAAACGCATCACACACAGAAACGGACCAAGCAACAGACAAAACACCACGAGAATAACAAATATAACATGAAAAACCAATTCGTAAATTCCACGAGCAGAAAAACAAGAACAAAGTACTGCATACTCTTCTTGAACACATTAATTGTACCTTGTTGTGATTTTGGGATAGACAAGTACCGTGCCACGTCTTATCTCAATATCTCAAATTTTAGAGAAAACACAAACGACTCAACGTTAAAATGCAACACACACAGAAACGAACAATAATATAACAATGGCCATCTTCCTGACTTGGTACAGGACACTTTTAAAGGGAATAAAAGTGGTGGATTGAACTGGTTTTGTGGCATGCCAAACCTCGCACTTTAATGGCAAAGTTAAATATAACATTGAAATGACAACATAATATTACAGGACTACAATACAAATAAATAGGAGAACATATTAGACAAAGAAAAACATGATTAATAGAAAACAAAAAGCATCAGGTTTTCAATTCAATAGGCCAAAAACGCGCCTTGTTCACACAAGACTCACCAGTGACGCCCAGATATAAAAGATCGAAAGTGAAAAAGTACAAGGTTGTACAGCACTGAAGATCAAAAGTTGAAAAGGTTTCGCCAAATACGGCATTGTTTTTATGCCGGGATAAGAACATTCTTATTATATAGAACAATTCATGCTATTGCAAACAGTACATTTTAACAAATGAATATGAAAGAGATATACATAAAGAAACTGAAGTATTAACTAATTACAGAAAACTAAACCCGAATACATAACGCCCAGATATAAAAGATCGAAAGTGAAAAAGGTACAAAGTTTGTACAGCACCGAAGATCAAAAGTTGAAAAGATTTTGCCAAATACGTATACGGCATTGTTTTTATGCACGGGATAAGAACATCCTTATTATATAGAACACTTAATGCTATTGCAAACAGTACATTTTAACAAATGAATATGAAAGAGATATACAAAATGAAACTGAAGTATTAAATAATTACAGAAAACTAAACCCGAATACATAATGCTAAGATTATCACAAAATAGATACACCCGAATCAGTCCAGGCGTCAACGTAATTAAAATAATATGACGTCACATACGATGGCGAAAAGGCACAAACGTTATGCCACATTTGAATTCTATCCGTAACACCTAAATATAATAAAAAGACGTCAACACATTTGACAAAATCCGATGAGAATTACAAATATACCATTAAACATGTAAACTAAATCATGAATTTGGGATAAACAAGTACAGAAACACGTATTATAGTAATGCGAATTCACATTCAGCAAAACAGTCACAATCGGGAATAAGTCACGTTGGTAATTAAAAGATTAGACGACATAATGACAACCACAATCTACCATGTGGTAAAAATGTCCTTAGCTAGTTTGGTTAAAGAGACATCATATGGATCCACATTTCGTGATGGTGTCCATAAAATTTACGGAGTGTCAATTTTAATTTGTTTTCTTCACAACTTTGTTTGAGCAGTTTCTGCGTAAGGAGCACACTATATACGGACTATATGAAGTCCGTATAGTGTGAACAAGCACGTGAATAACGTATCAATTGTGATATGTTAACGCCATACGAAGGGGCAGAGGGTATGTTACTGCTGAGAAATGGGAAATTGATAATTAGGAAGTTGAAATCGTCCCGTTTATCATAGATTTTCGTTTGAAGTCGTCCATCTACGTCAATATTGAGGAAAAGATCAAGGTATGAAGCAGGTCCTTCTAGTATCAGTAGTATCCTTAATTTCAAGTTCACTGGGATATATGAGATGTAAGTATTGGCTGAAGTGTAGACTGTTTTTTTTTTTGTATCTATATACGTATCAAATCTGGCCTTTTTGTGTTTTCCAGTTTTAACGATATTGTGATTTAGGTTCGTCTTGTACGGACACTTATTTTTTTCCAAGGAGAAACAAATGCTTTATATATAGCTGGATTTTATTCCCCCTTTAAGAGTCCGTAATCATTATAAAACAACTTTGTTATGCTTTTACTTTTCTACATTGGCTAGAGGTATAGGGGGAGGGTTGAGATCTCATAAACATGTTTAACCCCGCGCAATTTTGCGCCTGTCCCAAGTCAGGAGCCTCTGCCTTTGTTAGTCTTGTATGATTTTAAATTTTGTTTCTGTGTATTATTCGGAGTTAGTATGACGTTCATTATCACTGTACTATTATGCATATTTTTAGGGGCCAGCTGAAGGACACCTACGGGTGCGGGAATTCTCGCTACATTGAAGACCCATGGTTGCCTTCGCTATGTCTGCTCTATGGTCGGGTGGTTGTCGCTTTGACATATTCACCATTTCCTTTCTCAATTGTATTTGATCCGATTAAATAGTATCTAATTTTTAGTTTGTTTTGATTATAAAATAACAATGGTATCGTACCAGATTTGCATTTTTGCAATTATATCTAACATTCGAAAATATGTAGCATCGTTCAGACGTTAAAGAGTGAGTAAAAAAACCCAAAAGAAACACAACTATTGCAAACCGTTCATAGAACCAGAGCGCAACATTAACGGGACACATTACTTACAGCAGAAAAGATAGTTTTGAGATGAACATTAAATACAACAGTAAACTAATGCCAAATGTATTCCGATATCTTGTTTAACGAATTATGGTTGCACTCACCTCACTTAATTGGTTGGACACACGCCAGTTGAATCTGTCATAATTAGTTTTGTATTGGGTTTAATTTCTATCAACTGTTTATACAATTTGTGAAAGTTTTGTGTATATATGAATTGTATGTAATTTTTAATAATATTGTCCCAAGATATCGTTTTTCTCCTATCAGTCCTGTAAACAGATGTTTATTTGGAAAATTTACAATGAAACTTGTCCAAATTCTCTCATGTTATCGCCCTTTTGTCAGTAACTCGCGATTTTGAATTTAGGTTAATTTTTATTGTAAGTGTAATATGATATCTTCCCCTAATTCCACTTCTTTTATAATAAAGCCGGAGGTTTGGCATTCCACAAAACCAGGTTCAATCCACATTTTTTTCATAAAATGCCCTGTACCAAGTCAGGAAAATAGACATTGTTACATTATAGTTCGTTTTTATGTGTGTTACATTTCGGTGTTGTGTTTCTGTTGTGTCGTAATTCTCTTATTTTTGATACGCTTCCTCAGTTTTTGTTTGTAACCCGTATTGTTTTTTCTCTATCCATTTATGAATTTCGAACAGCAGTATACTACTGTCGCCTTTATTTAGTATACATTAATTAATATTTGGCGTATTAATAACAACCAGGATAACAAAAAACGTTAAAAATCATTGTCTTTTGTTCAAAGATGTTGAACCATTAGCTACTTCTAATAATTTACTCATAAGACCATGTAGACGTAAAGAACAAATTTATTAAATACAATTGGTTAAACTGATTATGGATAAATGAGAATAAAATAAATTACACTATATAATATAAATCTGTTTTATATTTAAATTGTCTAATATAGTCTTTCATCATTGCTATTACTTTTAAAACATTATTTAGATGATGATGCTTGTTTATGATATTGAAACTTGATCATGTTAAAATTTAAAATGTCATTTATAGTGGAAAAAGTAATAAGCTTATAGCAACAACATAAATCTCGTATTTTAATTTATGTATATGACCGAATTAAAGTTCAGCTGTTTGATATTTTTCCATTGCAAAGTTAGTTCGCGAAAATATTTAGGTGGGTTTTCCATAAAGTTGAATTTTAAAGTACTCATTAACATATGAAATACTTTGTACCCGACACATTTATCTCAAAATAAGGAGAAATATTTAATAATTCTTGGTGTGATTAAAAATTGATTTTAGAAGAATGCATTGATATTACAGATATCAAGTACTTATTATTATTAAACATAGGTTGTCACGTATTATTAACTTCTTAAATCATATTGCTATAAATTTAATTATAGTGTTGGATACCTTTTTTTAATTTATGCACGTGTCGAATGTGTATTGATTTTGTTTTAGTTTAAATGGGAAAATGATCCTTTCGTCTTGTACGGACGCATATGTCATAATGTTATTATCATATACTTAGAGTAAATAATATATGATTTTTTACTGTATGATAATACGTTAACTCCATATTTGTCTAATCGAACCACACTGGTTGATTTATCAATGTTTTAAGGTAAAAGTGTGAAAAGAAATACACAATTTAACCCGTTCTCTCCTTTTATAATCTTACAAAATCGGGACTCATAGACAAAACCGGGTCTTTCTATTGTGATATGACCACTTTGCTTTAGTTACATGCATAACAATAAAAAATCAAAGGTGCTGAAAGAGAATAGTCTTGCACATCTATTGTGTAAATCTTTGTGTGCTGTAAATTTCTTCTTTCTGCACCATTCAATGAGAAAAAAAAGCTTGTGATAACGTGCACTAAACACATCATTTTGAGAGTATTTTTTCTCAAATAATCTGGAACTGTTCGTTAGTTGTTCGTCCACCGTACCAGATTTAGGATACAATTAAGACGAAACCTGTTTGTTGTGGTAGTCTAGACATAGCGGATCAAATATTTCAGGCTTGTATTTCCCATCTGGAATTTCCTAACAAAGGGTTGCTGCTCACAATAAAGCTATGAAACCAAGATTTCTGGTCGAAATCACCCCGTCACATTTTACGAACGCAATCACCAGTTAGTTGACCGTTATGGAAGATTGGAAAATTTTGCGAAGTATTTTCAGATGAGAAGATTTTTGTAAAAAATAAACGACGACGGACGACGAAGGACGCCAAGTGATGAGAAAAGCTCACTTGGCGCTTTGGGCCAGGTAAGCTAAAAAAATCGGTAGGTCACATTCGTGAAAAATAAATGGAACTGTAGTCAAGATAAGGAACATATCCGATATCATCTCTGAGACGGTTTTTCCATAACGGTAGTGAACTTATTTGAATCAAATTCTTAAAGCATAATTTTCAATTGGATAATGAAATTGTAATTTTAGCATATAATAGATAAGCAGTTAAATCTTTGTATGTTATGACAGAAGAATACAATAAAGTATACAAATCCTTTGACAATGAACCAATGCTTATGTATTGAAAAAAAAACAGAAATAGATTGCATGAATTCTATGTTGACACTATCAATATATAAAATGTAGATTTGAATAGAAAAAAAAATCTAAACAAATGTATTGCTTTTACTAATTTGATTATCAAAGACTTTAAATAAGTAAGAAACATAATTTGATTTCATTCAGTTATGTCTTACATAGAAGGAGATTAACATTATTTTGCCCCATGTAAAAAATTGTACTCCATTGGTAGTTTTATAACCTGTGATTAGGATGGTTATCAAGACAAAAGCATTAATCCATACATGTCATTATAATTATACATTTTGATATTTGAAGTTAGCTGAACTATTTAATTATTCTACTTTCTTATAGAAAAAAAAGTCTAGAGGAAACTTCCAACATTGAAAGTCACTATGTTACAATATACATATTTCAAGCTTAATTCAGTCAGTATGAAAGCAAAATGTAAAAAAAAACAACATCTTAAATATATTTAAGTGACTGATGGAATGCGCTGTCATCTGTCATACATGTTGAAAGCCGATGTTTCAAAATTGAGTTACCATCTGGAGAACACATGTCAACTTAAAATTGGGAAAGTTATAAATGTCCACTACACATACTTTGAGCAACATTATTGTGTTAACTTAACTGTATTTTTTTGTATATTTGTAGCGTTTAATTGATAGTTGTCGAAAAGTTATTTGTTTAATTGACAGTAGTCAAAAATTAATTTTATTACTTTTGATGAAGTACAAAATCATCGATTACACAAACATACTTTAAGTATTAATCGTTCCAATTTCTGCACGTAACAATATCTAAATGAAATCCCGAAACAAGAGTCTGTTATTGAGTAATTATCGTCTGTTAAATTAATTGGTTTTTTTTGGGTTTTTTCTTAGAATTTACATCGATTTTTCTATTTGAATTTTTTTGACATTTTGTGATATTGTGAGATTTAGGAGTCCTTGTACAGCTGATAACTACTTTCAAATCCCGACTTGATACAGTCATTTTCAAATGTAGAAAATGGTTGATTGAACCTGGTTTATTTGAGCTAAAACTCTCACTTGTATAACAGTCGCATCAATTCCATTATATTTACAACGATGCATGTACAAAAGCAGTCATTACTGTGTCACAATCGGCATTGAAACAAAAACAAACACTCCGGATTGTGTCAGTTTCAAGGGACTTTCCATTGTTTTTTAACTTACTCTTTAGTTTTTTTTATCAGAATACTTGAAGTTAACTAATATTTATGTTATTAACAGACAACTAGCTAAATACTTCGCCAAGCAGACGATGAAATATAACTTATCGTTATTTTGGAATGCATAATGTTTTTATTACATCCTTGGATGAAGTTGCACTTTAACGTATTTATCCTTTAAAAATATAGCTGTTATGACCTTGAAGCTAGATCGTCATCATAATTAAATGTCATTGAGAGTGTGAAATACAGACTGGTAGCGACAAATTAAACAGCATATGCTAAGTTATGTATCTGATCAATTAAAGTGCAGGTGTCAAACTTATTTTCCATAAAATTAGTAAAAATAGTATAAAAATACTTTGTACCCGAATATCTTATCCGAAACCTTGAAACCATTATAAAATGCTTGTTGTGATTTAAATTTCTATTTTTGGTCAATGGCATTGAAATGTAAAATATTGCAATGTTTTTGACAATCACATCCTAATATTTAAAATCTGATGCCTAGTACAAACACTATCTAGTTTATAAAAAAAAATGTCTTATTAAAATGATGTAGTGTATTAATGACATGTTATCGTGTTAAAATTTAAATGTCATTTATAGTCTGGTAGGAACACATAGATATCGAATGTTAAACTATGTATTTGACCGAATTTAAGTGCAGGGGTTTGACGTTTTTCTATGGTAAAACTAGTTCAAAGAGATGTTTAGTTGGTTTTTCCATGAAGTTGAATTTTCAAAGTACTCATTATCATATAACATATTTTGTACCCGACTATTTCATCTCATACTAAGGATATATATTTTAATTGTTTGGTGTGATTCACATTTCATTTGGGATGATAGCTTAATTGTTTGGTGTGATTCACATTTCATTTGGGGAGAAAAGTTTTGTAATTTCAATGATCAAGTATATCAGGACTTCAGATAGGAGTTGTCAAGTTTTATAACTACTTTGATTATATTGCTTTTGCCTTTAAATGTAATCATAGTACAGTTTTTTTTTTAATACATTTATGCAAATATCGAACGTGTATCGATTTTGTTCTGGTTTTAATCGGACTAAACATCTCGTTTCTTCTGTACGGACGCTTATGTATTGACATATTTTATCACAGAAAAATCTGTTTTATGTTATTACTATCGTATAAATGCTATTTCTGTCGTCTGTCATACTTTAAATAACTTATTCTTTAGAAATTACATATAATTATGGGTTTTGTATTACAATGAAACCCTATAGTTATTAATTTTAAATGTCATCCAATGTTAAAAAATTCGATTTAATGGCAGTCATATCAATGTCTGATGATTATACTAGATAAACTACAATGTACCGGCATAACGTGATTTACATCTAAAATAAGCGGTATTTCACGAACGAAAGGACAATGTCGCAGTATATATTTATTCTGATGTTTCCTCACATGTTTATAAAGAAATAATGTCTTCAGACAAATTTGAAGAGACACACCATTTTGTTTTAAAACTTTTACCGTAAACATTCTTTTTTTTGCACATTCAAACAGTATTTTGTTTCTAATGTTGCAGACATGTATCAGTAGCTGAAGTTTTTTGGTTAACAGCCGACTTCATCTTAATTCTTAATGCATTGGAGTTCCTTCAAAACTAGAAAATAAAAAAAAAACGCAGTCATTTATTTTCAAATTCAGATATATTGATGATGTTCTTTCCATTAACAATCCAAACTTTCCTATTGGTTTACATTGATTTATCCCCAGAACTAGGATATAATGACACCACATACACGGCTGCCACAGCATTATCTCGAATTTGACATGCACAGTCATCTCAGCATTAAAATCTATGACGAAATATTCGCTTTTAGTTTTGAAATTTTCAATATTTCTCCCTCTTAATAGCAAAATGCCTACGTTATCTGCATATGGAATCTACATTTTTTAACTTATTTGGTATTTGAGTGCATGCAGCAACTACTTAGTTTTTGTAGAAATGTCACCTGAGTATGAGCAGACAGTTGATGAACAAAGGGTATGTCACGAACGTCTCATCTTTTTGTGTACATTCATCAGTAGGTACCCAGCCCTGATGATAAATATCCCATATCAATTTCACAAATAATACACGATAGTCTTGAAGTATAGATTCTTTGAACTGACGTTGTTTAAAATTTAAAAAAAGTTGTTTTAATGTATTTTTTTTGTCTTTTCGATATTACTTTTATAGTTTAGTCTGTTCTTTTGTTAGTTTCGATTTGACATGGCTTTGTACTTATACACCCCCTCATTTTGTTAATGTTCTATAATATTTTTGTATTGTTGCTAATATGTTTTTTCTGCATACCTGTTTGTGCTTCTTGTTTACATATGACGTGGCTTTGTATTTTTGGGGCGAGTTGGTAAAAAGGGGGTGATTAGTTTGGGGCAATTGTCAATGGGGCGATTTGTCCTGCTTCCGAATTTTCCGTATCACTATCGTCCTGTGCGTATTTCTCGTCCGATTTATAATAGAAATATTGAAATTTGACGATCCACCTTGTTTGTCAATGAAAGCAAATCATCGAAGCGAGATGTTATAGTGCGGAATCGAAAAAAAATCCGATATTTGAAACAAAAAGGCGACCACCTCCGAAAATAAAAAGATGGTCGGCTCTCAAAAA